>NC_031502.1:26113676-26146875 GCF_000237925.1 Schistosoma mansoni | reverse complement strand
GCTATCGATAAACCTTTGGAAAGTTTGAGCAGCATTCCGTAATCCAAATGGCATTCGTAGGAACTCAAATAAACCGAAAGGAGTCGTGATGGCAGTTTTCTCTATATCTTCAAGAGCGACTGGGATCTGATGATATGCTCGTATCAGATCGATCTTGGAAAAAATTGTCGTGCCCTTGAGTGATGCCGTGATGTCATGTATGTGGGGGATGGGATAGCTATCGAAACGTGTAGCTGTGTTTAACGCTCGGTAGTCTCCGCATGGTCCCCAACTAACCCCATCCTTCTTTCGAACCATGTGGAGAGGTGAGGCCCAAGGACTGTGAGAAGGACGAATAATACCAGTAGCTAGTAAATTGTCAAACTCACGTTTAGCGAAAGCTAATTTGTCCGGTGCCAGTCGGCGAGGTCTTGCCGTGACTGGTGGTCCGCGGGTGACTATGTGGTGTACCACACGATTGGTCACCAATGTAGTCTCCTCGAAAGGTTTAGTTAATTTGGGGAATTTCTGAAATAAAACGTGGAATAAATCGTCACGCGAATGAAATACACCTGTGATTCGGTACGCGTTTGTGTGGGCTTTAGAGCCCATAAAGTTGCTGTTCGACGAAATATCAATTAGCTGCAGCCTACGTGAATCGACTAGCAATTCATAGTGCTGTAGGAAATCGATACCGAGTATAGCTGTGGGAACATCGGCAATGATGAACGTCCACAGATACTGTCGTCGGTTGCTCAGGTTGACCGTAAGTTGTCGTGTGCCATAGGTGGGAATGACTGAGCCATTCGCAGCGCGTAGTCGAAGCATAGTGGCTTGAGACTTACTGTTACCGATAGGTACGACAGAAACTTGGGCACCCGTATCCACAAGGTACCTAGCGTTGGTGCGATAATCGTGCACGTAAAATAAACGGCCAACCTGAGGTGAAGTGCCGGCGAGTACGGCCGCATTTACTCGCCGGCTGAGGAGTTTCCCGCCTTGTATGAGCAGGGAGCTCGACAATGACGGGCACCGGCTCCGAAAGCACGGTGAAACCAGCACCAACCTGGACTCGCTTCCGAAACCGCCTTCTGGCGTGGCTTGGAAGATGCCCGCTTGGGGCGAGTCGTTACGGCTTTTCGAGATTGTGACCTGGGTCGGGGGACGTAGGGGGCTGGCACATTTGCGCGGTCTCGAAAACTGAGACGAGTATGGATACATCTGTCCCTATCCCCATGAGCCGGAGGTCGTCTAGCATCGAGATCAATGTTAGAACGGGAAGTAGAGGCAACAATATAGTTGTCTTCGGCGCTAACACGTGCTAGAATCTTGTCTGCTATGAGGGCCACCTTGTGCAGTGGGGTGTCCTCGAGCAGGGCCGTAAGGGTTGGCTGGATACTGACTGGTAAGGCTTCGAACCACAACTCTTTGACTATCTCAGAGTCAACTGTCATGTTTCCTGCAAGGGATTGCAGGCGCGTGAGGTGGTGGCTCGGCTTAGCATCACCCATAGGGTGACGTGCTAAAAGTGTCCTCAATCTTTCCTCTCTTGATGGGAGGAAATGTCGAAGGATGGCATCCTTAAGACGGTCATAAACGTTTGGAACGTTGGGATTGAGGACAACCTCACGGACAGCGGTTAGGTGATCCCCGGGCAATGATTCCAAAGCGTAGGCGTACTTCTGCCTTTGATTGGTTATGCGGCGGATCTCAAATTGAGATTCCAGTGCCGCGAACCAGACTTCTGGATCATGAGGGATGAAAGGAACCGGTCGAAAACTGATGACCTGTATCTCGGAGTCTATCATATTTATGTTATTCTTATCGTTATCTACCATATTAAGTTGCCAAAATATTATATATTGAAAAATATCAATACGAATATATGCAACAGATGTGGATAGATAAATAGACTCACCGGATTGATCTGGTTTGGAGAATTGGCCAAGTTTGACTTGTGCTCGATGGATTGGGTTACCAGCTGTATTGCGTGTTCCAACAACGGCTCACCAGTTGGTTGTGCGTGTTCCAAATACGGCTCACCAGTTGTAGTGGATATCGAGTCGTGGGCGGACTATGATCACCACTACTATTCGATTACGCGTACAAATATGACTTGGTTCCCTTGATAGCCCGTAAATCAGAAGGCTTTACTAGTCCAGATCAAGTATAATTATTGGCGATCTCGTGGTATCGAAATAATACCGAGACGTGCCAAAGAGTACAGGCGAACAAGCAGTGCGTGAGCAAGCTCGAACCAAACAAGGCGGATAGCGGAACAAGAAGTGAAACGGATACAGTTAAACAAATACAGTAAAACAATCTCTGGTACAATTGGTTACAATAATAATAATTGTTTCTATTATTCCAATCGTGTTCTTATCGAGACTGGCCGGTCACTACAAGCTCTTCATAAGACTTGAATTTGAGTCCCTGAATTGATTTCGTGGCTCGCCGTTAGACACGTTCCAGAGTGTCCTAATCCTTTTGCAGTGAGGGAGGAAATACTGTTTCCGTACTCTAAATGGAGACGAATAAAACTGTTGAAGATTATGTAGAAAGTTCTTCCGTCAAACTGGCCAAAAACGCGCTTCAACTTTACCAGTACAAGATTTGCTCAGAAGACATTCTTGTCACAGTTGGCGTAAGAATTCAGATCGTAGGGTACCAGCACTCCTAGATCTTTTTCAACTTAGGGTACTTCTAGAGGGAAGTTCCGCAAGTTGTATTTGTAGGCTGTAACATATCTCAGATGGACCACTTTACACTTTGGAGTGTTAAAGTTAAGTTCGTTGTCGTCTGTCCAAATTTGAAGTCGAGTCAGATCCTCCTGAAGTGCCAGTTCATCATTATGGCTCCATACTTCTCGCCAGAGCTTCACATCATCAGCGAAAAGTAATAAATCTGACGATATCTGCTGTGGAAGGTTGTTTATATAAATCAACAAAAGAAGAGGTCCTAGCACTGGACCCTGAGAGACACCACTAGTGTAGTGAACAGAACACTATCGAATGTATTTAAGCAAAAATTACAGACTACCTCAGTAAATTCCGAAAACCATACAATGGACAGTTAATTTGCAAATTAACAACCAATAGTCTCGATCTTCACTGTTTCTTCTCTAATTCCATTGTTCGTGCATTTTCCTTCCGATTGCGCTTCGTTTCAGTTCTCTCCTCATCGGTCTTCTGTCAAGATACATTCTATGTCTGACCAACACCATGTACTACTTATGTGGATATAAGTAGACCCCACCACACTAGGACATTCTATTGCCTTGGAGAAGGTGAAGTTAACTCTAACCTTCAAATGTCGATGTCTTAGATATGAAGTGAGTCAATCAGTTAAAGGTGATTTGATACCTAACCATTTCAGCTTATCGATAAAACATATATGGTTGACCCGATCAAAAGCCCTTGAGAAAGCAAGGTATATGACGTCAACCCTCCCCTTGAGATCAAGGATAATCATCATGAACTTGTCTAAGTGATAATGTGTGAGGAGACGGAATTAAAGAATTATGAGGAAAACGGTGATGGGTGTTTGCTTTCTGATATGCAATATTTCGATGACTGTTTTGAATAGCCTAGTGATTCTGTTCTTGTGATATGCTCGTATTGGGGTGGCTTGGTGCAGCTAGTATGTTGTACCTCATTATCAGATTACCCCTTATTCTCTTATAGCTCAACGAGAATAAGTCCGTGTGTTTCAGTCTGTCCTCCTAAGATTTATGTTTTCGCCCTACCATCCATTTAGTTGCTTCTCTCTGTACGTGGTCTGACGGATTTATGTCTCTTATGAAGCAGTGGAGCTGAAGAACATTGTGATCTTCAAGGTGGAGCAGTGAGTGCGTCTTCAACAGATTTGGAAACAACTCTAAGGTGACTGAACCAGGTTGTCTTCGCATAAAGTTTAGAGTCGCGTTTGCCTGGCTGCATCCCATGTGTAGTTTGAGCTGGTGTTCAGGCTCTTCGTGGTTACAAGCCTGAGATAACTCTCTGAGGAGACAATCGCGAATTTAACAAAGATCAAGAACAAGAGTGGACCCAAGGTTGTTCCTTTTCAAACTCCTAATGTTTAAACCATCCAACACACATACTCTATAAACTTTGATAAGAGAAATCCTATCCTCTTAGCAGTTTCAGAGCCAGAATAAAGTAGGTCAGTGGAACCCACCTTCCCGTCCTTCGCTATGAAAAGTACGTAAGATATTGAGTTAGAATCTTTCGCGAAATTGACTGTTACTACATGAACTGGTATGTTTTGGTCTCAGCAGAGCGTCCAACTGTCCCATGCTATGAAGACATCTTGTGCATGTGACATACCTTTCTCAAAACTCCTGATTGGATTGGAAACATGTATCGAATCTTCTTCTATAGGCCAAGAAGGAGCCACGATCCAAATTTTTCAGGTCAACTTTCCACTTGTGCCAGGCTCACCGTTCTACTGACGTGCTTTGCCTTACCTTACCTACTTACTTACTTATGCCTGTTACCTCTCATGGAGGAGCATAGGCCACTCATCAGAATCAACCATCCAACTCTGTCCTGAACAATCCTTTCTAGTTCTTTCCACTTGCTATTCATCCTTTTCATGTCTGCTTCCCATTCTCGGTGCAGTGTGTTCTTTGCCCTTCCGCTTTTCCGATTTCCTTCAAGATTCCAAGTCAGCGCTTGCTTCGTGATGCAGTTTGATTATCTCCTCAATGTGTGTCCTATCCACTCCCACAGTCTTTTCCTAATTCCCTCTTCAGCTGGAAGTTGGTTTCTTCTCTCCCATAGTACGTTATTGCTGTTGGTATCCGGCCAACAGACATTGAATATCTTGCATAGACAATTGTTTATCAATACTTAAACATTTTGGATGATAGTTGTGATAGTTCTCGAAGTTTCAGCTCCGTACATTAGAACTGTCTTGACGCTCGTATTCAGGATTCTGACTTTGATGATGGTTGACAGTTGTTTTGAATTCCATATGTTCTTCGACTGTATGAATGCTGCCCTTACTTCACCAATCGTTGCCTTTACGTCTGCATCGAATCCTCCTTGTTCATCAATGATCCTGTCCATGTACGTGAATGTTTCCACCTCTTCCAGAGTTTCTCCATCAAGTGTGATTGGTTGAGTTGGCGCTCTCTGTGTCGTATTTGAGGATCTTGCTTTTTCCCTTGTGTATTTTGAGGCCTACTCATGCAGAGGCTACTGCTACACTAGTTGCCTTTATCTGCATTCTTTGGTGTGTATGGGATAGAAGGTCCAGGTCATCTGCTAGGTTCAAGTCGTCTAGTTGATTGAGAGTTGTCCATTATATTCCGTGCTTTCCTTGAGATTTGGAGGTCTTCATAATCAAGTCTGCCTCGCACCTTCTGAAGAATTTCGGCTTTCATGATGAGGCGTCATAATTCTTCCTTCAACTCGGGGGACAGAGTTTAAACGGCTTAATTTGTGCATTCTCGTCTGCGTTTTATTAGCATAACTGTTTTCTACGGGATGGGGTTGCCGACAGAATGCCCAACCCTCTTCCTTTACCCTGGCTTGGGACCTGCAACAACTCTAGAAGAGCAACAGGAGGATTGGAAGGCGATTAGAGAAGGGTTTAAATTTAGATGGCGTCACCATTGTAAAGAGCAGTAAGGTAAAGCCGAACCATGGCAGAGGGAACATGATATCTGATGCTGTTTAAAATGTGGGGCTTAAGCAGCATCATGGTAAACATCCTTTCCCAGTTAGCAATATCACTTCCAAGCGAACTTCAAAGTCACTCACATCTGGTTGGCCATTAGGTAATTCCAGGTGAAATTCAAGTCGCACTCAAACATTTGATCGTTTCATTGGGTATGATATTTATGGATCTCAAAAAAGCTGTGGGTAAGATCTAGCATGTGGAACCTAAAGTGGAATCAGTGTTTATGAATCAAACCCAAGCCTAGGTGATGACTGAACGAGGTTACAAGCTGAAGAAATAAACTATGACTCTAGGTGTGCGTTGTGAGTGACCTTTCAGTATTACGAAGTGGGCCATCCAATATTTCTTTAAATACGTCCAGCAGCGTCTGATCTTAAGTCCTTACTCCAAGGAGCGACGATAATGATGATGATAATAATAATGAAATGTACAGTCAAGAGTTTGATTCGTCGTATTGATCTCTGGTTTTTCATATTTTCTAGTCGTCCTGTAATAGGAAGACATGGAAATGCAAGTGCGGGTCAAAATACACGTACTTACGTAAGGAATCGAAATAACGATGCCACAGACATTCGGACTTCGACAATACGTTTGCCTGTAGCACCATTTTAATCGAGGGATACCAACTCAATAAAACCAGAATTCAGAAATGAACGAGTCCAAAGATATATTTGACAAGTTATCGATTTGCCGGAAATCGTTTTGTCTAAACTGGCTAACTCTTTCGCAGGATGCGTGGTGCGGCGTAGCATAATTGTGACCTGGTGCAGATGCGTGAGTGAGTGCCTCCAGCTGGAGTGTATTTAGTAAAGCCAATAGAGTCAGAAGCAATGTCACAGACACACAGAAATATTTATTTTGGGGATTCATCTGTCTCTAAAAAAACGCACAACGTACTCCATTATGTGTGCGCATATAAACCACTTGTCAGCTAGAAATCTTGGTGAGTGTTAATGGTCTACCCCTATCTATATTCCTCTCATTATAAGCTTTATTTTGATCTACAGACTATTATGATACGATTTGACATTCTTAAATTATACCCGATTTATTGATTACAGTCTCCCCTATTCATAGCTACTTTTTGTTTTGATCTTTTAGAAATTTTATCCCCTATTTTGTGGTGTGATGCGGTATGTGTGACTGGTATATAAAGCAAGTATGTTTGAAATAAATTATTCACACAGTGTAAGCTGCTATTGGCGTTCTGTACCCAACTGGTCGGGCTAGGAGGAAAAAGGACCGATAAAGACGCTAGGCTGCTCAGACCGGTTGAACGTCATTGGTTTGTTATTACTCACAAACATTTTATGGAAACATAAGTGTTGTAAAGAAACCATTTCGGGTTTCTTCAAAAATGCAGTGATGCACACGTTTCAATAATGTTAGCATTATATTTGCCATATCTGAGAAAGGAAAGAAAAATGAAATAAAATATTGATAATAGAATAGTAATAAATCTGGTTCTATGTAACTGAGAAGAACATTGAATTGATTTTAAAGAAGGAAACGAAGAAACTAAGAAAGCGGAAATAAAGGAGACATGAAATGAGTAAATAGCTTAATAAGCGTGTTTATCAACACAGAACAAGAATAAACGACTATGTATGTATCGCCAAATGAGTAATAAAAATTAAAGAAAAGACGTTAATAAGTAAATAACTTATTATTGTAGTAAGATATGACTTTAGGATAAGGATTTGTGCCGTCATAGTTTGGAGTGATGCTATGAAAATCTCAATTAAGTGCAAAGGATAATCATCATGTATGAATAGTATATGCATAGTGAAGATAAAACGAGTCTGAGAAGTTGATTTATGCGTAACACAAGTTATTGTCTTGATTAAAAACTTCGTAATCTTAAGAATAATATTCATTTAGAAGGAAAAAAAAGAGAACGAGGACTAAGATGGTGTAAGTTGTATTTGGAGTGTCGAATAAATCAGGTGGCAATCAGTCAGGCTTAAAGTCACAACCGACGAAATTTAATCAGTTTGCGATGTGAAGTAAGACTTCACCTTTGATCCAATACCCAGAGTAATGATGATATCTACCGCTGACGTAGAGTTCCAGACGATGATTGTGTTTTACGGTCTGGAACCACAGCGAATCTGTATCACTAAAAGTTTTTATGCTGTGAAGCGGCTGTTTGATAGTTAATATGGAGTCGTGTATGATTGATTTTCATCTTCAGTCAGATGCACAGCCATCGGTTAAAGGAATCTGAGGTTTAATGAGACTCAAAAATGGATAACTTACCCAGAATTTGTTCCGTTCAGTGCCTAAAATGGTAACTGAGACACACTCGAAATCCGTAACTGGAAAATTATGATGGCTACTACTGTCAATACATGCACAACACTATGGTCAAAGATTGGTATTTGTGCATATAATTATGCAGTATTAGCTCCGTTTTAGGAATCGCAATATATCTTAACGATGCTCTTGTGTTTGGTATAAAAGACAGAAAATCCTATTCATTTTTAATTGATGGCAAAACTCTTTTTTTATGGGTTCTGTTACGGTTGGTACCAAAAAAGCCTCAACCACCAAATCTGTCCTTTTTACTTCCGTTGGGAGGACTGGAAGAAAGGTATGGACCACAGCATAAAATTTTGATCCGCGAATTATTAGCACGGGGCAAGAACGTATCATAGTGTACATAGTCACTCAAAATATGAGCAAGTAGTTTTGAAACGACGTTAACCACCGTTAACTTTTTGATTTTGATATTTGAACATTTAGCTCACTTTGCTCTAGTTTGGAGTCGTTTGTGTGTCAGATCAAGAGGTACCATGAAATAATGCGCCGCCCTTATTAACTTTTTATTTGAAAAACTTGATGTATTGAGGAAACTACATGTCCTACAAGTTGATTGCAATGTAATAAGCTAATCTTAAGTAATGGGATGCATAAACTCCGGTTCCTCCCAATGGGCCTAGTACTCGGATTAGTTCCACATTACATGGGACAATAAACACTCAACCGCTTTGGAAGTCATTCGAAATGAAATGTTGTTGCAAAGATGACCAGAAATCGTCTTTAAAACTGTCTCACGAATTTAATCAACTTTAGGCAATGATGAAACATGTGAAATATACAGACTAACCGTATTTCATGAGGTGTCAGTGTCTACATCGCGAATAGATTAGTATTACGTCTTACGTGGATGACGGATGATCTATTAAATTGCGTTGCTAAGAAAAATCTCAACAAGCTGAACTTTAAATTTTCCGTAACTAAAGAACCTTAGACCGAGAAATCGCTATCGAAAAATAACGTTCAGATATATGGAAGCCCTACTGGAACTGATTAATGCAATAGTGCTACAACTAGTCATATATAGAAAACACTAAAACAGCGCACAAAATTAATCTAGCTACAGAATTCAAGGCAACAAACAATGATTGAAGTGATCCACCAATAAAAATGTTGTAGAAAGTTTGCTGGCGGACATTAACTACTTGGGACTCTATCGTAGTCGTCGAGATTGTGCTGTTCCATTGTTTAGTAGAGTAGTTGACAAAGAGGGGATTTCCTTATAAATAAGCAGATTTTAACTGGTCGACACCGGAGCTAATTTGAGTAACGTTCGTATCGGTGATACAGTACTTGTTTGTGCGGTAATGTACTTTATGGAGTCCCTCGTATGAAGCATCTAGAGATCGGTTACAGAAACTTATGTTCCATGTTGTAAACCGGATTGGATGAAAAAACCGGCTGATCGAGGCGAAAAAGCAGCTTCGATTGATCGCATAGCGTTTGCAAGCCTGCTCGTTTATACACACAAAGCCAGAAAAATCGTCAGGTTTTGGGTTTGATGGCCCCTTGAACACCTGGATGAAAAAGTTTGCTCAAAGTATTGAAGACATTGTTGTCAAGATGCGCTGACATGATTGGTTTGCGATGCTATCCTTAACTGTGGGAAATGTTTTCTTTGCGTTGTCGTCCGAATTGATGATTTTCACATTTCCGCGAAGTTGGTCTGTTAAGGGTTCCATGAGAGACCGTCGACGAAACCCCCAATCCACGGAAGGTGCGACTTTGCCTGACTGGTTGGTTCCGGGTAATCCCAAATGACCTCTACTGTACGTTTTGGAGGCGAATACCATGTGTGTCGATAGTACGAATCGCCTAAAAGTCTGTGCATCATCTTCTAAACCGAGATGCATACGCGAAATTTGTATACTTCAATGGGGATAATAGGCAATTTTCAGATGTCGTCCACAGCCATATAGTTTGATCGTTCGTTTTAATCAGGTTGGTTTTGCAAACAGTCATACCCTTTAAAGTAGCTGTCAGGTCGTGGATGTATGTGAAGGTGCAACGACCGGTGACTGTTTTTGTATTAAGTCGCAGATAACCTCAAAATGGATAGCAATCACTTCTGTTATTTTTGGAGACTATTCATAAAAAGGAAATGCTCGTGGGGTGTTTGGGGGTCGGATAATTCCTTTTTCGTTTTCGGCCAGTCTTAAATTTTTGGAACAGCTTGATGTGCCTTCGAGAATACAGGTAATTCCGTAGTCGTGATGTGATATTTAAAATTGCTAGTTACACATCGCAAGTGCGCTTCTGGTTTACAGTGTTCGGGATACTTTTTGAGTATCGGTTAGAAGCACAGATCTATAATACCTCTAGTTGTGACTTACGATCAGAGAGCAAAACTTCGCGGACCGATAATTTAGTATTACCGCCTACTAACTGTTTGCTTAGAGTCGACGAGTGATCATGGTGCTGCAGCTGGTCTATTCTAGTGATTGTCTTCCACACGCCTGGGAAAACAAAACCAGGTGGATTGGTTTGCTCGAACGTATGTTGGGATAAACTTGCCTTTCTCTGCAAGTGGCGATCGGCTTTCCGTTTGCCGTCTGTAAATTGAAGACCAGATCTTATGAACCGCAGTTATTATTCGCGGGGACGACGTTTACTTCCACACCAGTGCTTACGAGGTAGAAAACCTTCGTCATTACATCAGCAATGTATAACAGACGGCTATATTTGCCGGCCACGGTTGCCGTTAGAGCGTGTTAGCGAGGAAGTTTCCTGAAATGTTTGCCGTGATGAAAGACTTGAGGTTAGAAAAATGAAGGGTTTCTTGCAATTTCTAGAAGATTTACTATAGGTGTTGCGGTACTAACAGTCAATAAAGTTATATGCTTCTCGTGGTCTCGAAACAGATTTTTTTCGTGACGGGTTTCTTTGGGGAGTTTCGAGCCGTCTGTGACCATGTGGAGTGTTAGGAATACGAGTGACAGCATTAAAATGATCTACAAGTTTGTTCTGTGCCATTTGAAATATTATTCGACAGAAAAAACTCCGGTCTTGGAGGTTCTTGTGATCTTCAGAATGCGAAGGACAAATACACCCGGTTCTCCTGTGGAGCTTTTGAATGAGACGAGAACTACTTTCACCCACTAGGGAAGCCTGGATAAGAAGAGTTAACTAAAGAAGCCACTGTTGAAAAATCGTTGACCTACGACCTTAAGTATACGTAACGACATTTCCGTTGCCGAGCAGTGTTGCAATTCGATACTGTGGAATAGTGGGTCTGACCTTAGTGGGTCTGCTTGGTCTTCAAGCTTAACTACAGAATTTTTAGTGTGTCTTAAGGTTTGGAAACAGGTTATTGACTAGGTCAACCCTGACAATCTGTTTGTCGCAGAGTATATCTACTAGGTAGGGTATTATAGAACTTTATGCTTCTGGTTGAGTACATGGATTTCAATGTAATAGCATCTCGTTCTACCAGGAGAAGATATACAAGGAGAAAGATATGAATGAAGGGGATGGTTAGTATCAGATCAGATAACACCTGCCAGGAGTTTGCAATACTGCAGATGTCCATCTACAACCACATTGAAAATGACCTCAAAAGATTTACCACACATTTTGCTAACTGCCTTTAGCACTTTCTACAATACAGCAAAGTCTTGTCTAAAAAGCTTGTGAAAGAATAATGGAGAACAGTAAGGAATAATAGGTGATGTGCAGGAATCGATAAATTGCAGGAGTAAATGGCGAGTAATCCCAAAAGCATGCAGCTTCCTTATGTAGTAATTCAAACGGTAAACTTTCTTCAGTAGCAATAAAACACAAAAAGACCAAGAGAGATCGAAGGAAACGGTAGCACCATGATAATTGACCTTCGACACTGTGCTTATCAAAGAATCTCTATTGGCACAAGCATTATGGGATCTCAATAGGGTGTTTAGGTGTTATTCATGTCTCAGGATAAAGTTAACAGCTTGACATTTAGACGAATAAGTATGAGAACATGAACAACAGACCACCATTCAATAAGAGACAAAAACCCGTTCATTTCTATGGGATGTAAAGAGGTAGAAATTGACATACATACAGTGAGGTCATCCGCATGTCTCACAAAAGTGTTTTCTGCGAAAGATGGCATTTTTATGTAGAGAAAACAGAGAACAGGTGAAGTTATTGCTATGGATATAGATTTCCCATTTTTATCACCAGGTACTTTCTTAGGTAAAGGGATTATCATTATCTTTCTGTACATTTTCGGTAGATGGTTAGTTGAGAAGGATCTGTTAAAGATATTCGTGAATGGATAACATAGAACATCAGCATATTTTTTAGAAAGGAGGTTTGGGATACCATGAGATCCTAAACATTGGGATGAATTAAGTGACTAGAGACATTTTCGGACATCATTTTCAGTGAAGCTAGGAACACAATTATTCTTCAAACCTGTGGATATAGGGAGCATGACGTCGGATGACTGACGCACAAAAGACGTATTTAAGTCACAAACATTCAGTTGGTTGTCTCTTCTAGTCTGCCTGTCTCCTGTAATTTCTTTAAAGAGTTTCCACATGCTTGGAGAGTTTTTACAAGAAAGGAGTGAAGATACGACTAGTATTCTAGTTTGACAACTAACGACCAGTAGCACCTTCTATATGCGAAGCTTTTCAAGCCCAATGGAAATCAGAAGTCAGACGAGGAGAGGTAGGAAAGATATACCTGACACGTTATCAATATATCGAGAAGCGTCTGTTCTTAGCTAGCTAGTGCACGTAAGAGCTGTGTCCCACGCCGAGTCGAAACGTGATCTGATACGGATGCATGACCGAAAGCCTTCAGTTAAACAAGTCCACTTAAACAACGTGGTCAGCATCCAATGTGGAACACTTAATGAGCTATTGATTTTGGGGAATTATTTACAGCTACGGATCACTCCCCCCCTAGTGAGGTAGTGATGCCCTAAGACGTGACCAGCCAGAAGTTTAAACCCAACGAGTTTGTTGTTGGTAAACACTCTTCTGATAGCTTGCTTCATTTAGCAGCGTCTGGTCGTCTTTCCTTACACTAAGAGACCATAATGTACAACATAGCAATAAAGAAATAAAGTACAATGAAAATTTCGGTTCCTTGTGAAACTTCGTCGTTCTTTTCCAGCCGTCCTGGAAAAGAGAAAAAATAGAACGTGTGAGTGCATGTCGAAAATACACTCGTACTTGCGTAAGGACACAAGATGAGCGGGAAAAAAAAAAAACTAATGCACTTGCAACAGCGTAAAAGCGATCGGAAAAAAATCGGTTTTTTTTGGTTTTTTATATATATAAAAAAATATGAATATAAATACGCTCATAAGTATAAAAATGTTTTGTTTTTTTCTTTGAAATAAATATATATTTAAAAGAAACTATTTTTTATAATAAATAATGAAAAGGGAATTCGAGATTAAGTTTGTGTCCTACGTGCAATAGTCGTTTAGATGAGAAAGATTGTGCAACGTATTGAAGACGTTGCGTCGATAACGTTTTGGTACAATTGGACGATCCCTACCTGTAGATGTGGCTCAAAGTAAGGTTTCCTTACCTGTTCCTATCTGCTTAATACGTAGTTTAAGAGTTGTCGAGGATAACTCATGCTGAAGATCAATGTCTTCTTTTTGAAGCTGAGCGAGTTTAAGAAGGTCGATTCCCTGGAAACTGTTCAAGGAACTTATTCGAGAGAAAGCGTCTGCGACTACATTGTTTGCTCCAGAAATGTGTTGAATGTCTGAAGTAAACTTCGAAATGTAGTCGAGTTGTCGAGACTCTCGCGATGAGTACTTATCTGAAGATGAACTTAAAGAGAAGGTAAGAGGTTTGTGATCAGTAAAAAGAGTGAGTTCTCTTCCTTCGACAGACTGTTGGAAATGCCGTACAGCACAATACATAGCTAGGAGTTCCCTACCGAACGTGCTGTACCTAGATTCCGCGTCAAGCAACCGTCTCGAGAAAAATCCTAAAGGTTGCCATGAGTTGTTAACCAATTGTTGTAAGACTCCTCCGATTGCTGAGTCGGATGCGTCTACGGCAATACTAGCTGGCGCTTGAGTGTCCTGATGAGCAAGCAGGGTTGCCTGAGCGATGTGTTCCTCAACTGTGGAGAATGCTTTACAGGCTGTGTCGTCCTAACCAATTGATTTCGCATTTCACGAAGTTGGTCGGTTAACGGTTTCATAAGAGATGCGCAATTAGGTATGAACCGTCTGTAGAAACTTATGAGGCCGTTAAACGTTCGCAACTGCTTGATCGCGGTCGGTTCTGGGTAATCCAGAATGGCCGCCACTTTGCTTCTAAGGGGTTGGATGCCTTGAGCATCAATAGTGTGTCCTAAGAAGTCTAGGGAGTTGGTTCCGATTTGGCATTTCTGAATGTTTACAGTAATGCCAGGTCTTTGGAGTCGATCGAGAACAATGTCCAGATGCTGGAGATGTGATTCTCTGTCCGGACTTGCTATGAGGCAGTCATCAACATACGCATGTACGAAGTTGAGACCTCAAAAGTCGTCGTCTATAAACCTTTGGAAGGTTTGGGCTGCATTTCTTAGGCCGAAAGGCATTCGTAGAGGCCGAAAGGAGTTATAATGGCGGTTTTCGGAATGTCGTCGGTTGCCATCAGTGTTTGATTGTAAGCCTTAACCAAGTCGATTTTCGAAAAGACAGTTGTACCTATCAAGGTAGCTGTCAAATCGTGAATGTGAGACAACGGGTAACGATCGGGAATGGTATAAGCATTCAGACGCTGATAATCACCAGTTGGGCGTCAATCATTGTTGTCCTTTTTAGGGAACATGTGCAATGGAGATGACCATGGACTATTTGATGGTCGAATTATCCCTAAGTCTATCATATGGTCGAATTCGTTTTTAGCCAACCTAAGCTTTTCGGGAGCCAGTCGGCGGGCTTTCGGGAATACAGGTGGTCCTGTAGTCGAGATGTGATGTGTAACATTGCTGGTTACACACGGCAATTTCGGTATTTGTATTTGTCGAGAGACAGATCGCTTACGTGAAACGCTTCTTCGCGCGTCTCTTGACCGACCACGGTCATTACGAAATCGAAGGTAGCGTGTGAGAGTATGACATAATTCCGAGAGGTCATTCGGGGTCGTTTGGGGCTTTTCTTTGACTGAAAAGACCTCAGCGCTAGTCGATTTCGTTATTTCTAATATTCGATCGGCAGATGTGGCTAGTTCGTCTACGGCGTTGTTTTGGAACGAGACGAGAACTGCCTGCACTTGTTTTGGGAGTTTGGATAAGAAAAGTCGTTTGAATAGGCCTTCGTCGAAAGTTCTTTGACCTATTACTTCTCTCATCCTTAACAACATGTCCGTCGCGGAACCATGTTTCAGGTCGATATTATTGAGGAGTTGGTCTAACCGTTGTTAGTCGGTTAGATCTCCACGTCTCAGAATCGATCGTTTTAACGTTTCGTAAGGTTCCGAAACATCACTAGTAAACATACTAGGTGTTACGTACCTGTTGAATTCGCGTGGTAACGCCTTAACTACCGCGAGGAATCGTGAGCGTGAGTCTGTAATGCCGTGGCCGTTAAAGTCGGCTTCTGCGTAGCAGAACCAGGACTCGATATTATCAGGCCAGAAGGGAGTTAATTGAATCCATGACGGGGGAGTAGTCCTTAACTTAAATACTTTAGGTGACTGTTCTGTCATAGTAATATTAAGAACGTAAAATATTTAATCAAAATATATCCGGAAAAACTCGAGAAAAAAAAGTATGTCACAATATATAAAAATCAAATAAAGAATAACAATGAATAATAATATTCCAAAAAGGAAAACGAAGTCTAAACGAGCATCTAAACGAGTAGAAAAATCTACTACATTTCGGTGGCCTTGTGATGTAAGGAAGCTACAGTCACATGAATCGAAATCACTACCTACAACTGAAAGTGAACCACTGAAGGTAGTAACAGCGAATTCAGTGAATTCATCAGCGAAAACAGACTTAACGGCAGCCTAGTGACACGAAGACAGTGGACGCTAACAGGCTTAGAGTGCATGCACACAGTTAGTTTCAAACTAGATCAACTTTCAACTACACGCTAAACTCAACAGCATTACACTAACTTACCGGTTTGCATCAGCAGCCTTTATTTTGGAATTGGATCATTTAAGTGGTAAGCCTTCTTCAGGCTTGTGACTTCAAAACTAACAATGCCAGAAAAGAGAGTAACTGTGTTTATCATGAGTATTTCCGGCAGTATAGAAATGTTTGTTACAAATGTTTAAATTTACTGCAGTGTTCCGACCCGCTCTCTTCGGCTTTGTTGCTCGTGCTGATCATGACGCGGGTGGAGTGTGCGGTTCGGCCAAAACGGGTGTCAGCCAAACGGCAGTATCACCATCAGAAGTTTATAGCCAAAGTAAATAAACAGCGTAAGAAGGAGGGTAAAGACCCATTGCCTGGTATAAGGACCCCTAAATCTAAGGAAGTACCGGAGAAACACGAATCACGATTTGTATGATAATTTATTTTGACATCCTTTTTTTTAAGCCGCGTAGTTATGTAACTCAACAGGGGAAGCGCAAACTACGTCTACGAAAAACGAAGTGCTTCTCTCAGCATGTTCGGAAGATTCGTTCTAGTATACAGACTGGAACTGTACTCATTCTGCTTGCCGGACCACACAAAGGCAAGCGTGTTGTCTTCCTAAAGGCTTTAAAGAGTGGGTTATTGCTTGTCACAGGTAGGTTGAGACATTTTTGTAATTGTTGCACAGGGCCTTTTAAATACAATGGTGTTCCACTTCGGAGAGTGAACCAGTGTTATGTACTTGCAACATCAACGCGGATAAATATTTCGGAGGTTGAGATACCCAAGCACATCGATGATGAATACTTCCGGCGTGCCGATCTTAAGGAGCACAAAACAGAAGCCGAAAAACTGTTCAGTACTGAGACAAAGGTGAGCTATTCACAAATTCTTTATGCCGACATTCATTCTGTCCTACCATATGGAAAAGCTTAAGGGTTGACAAAATCGGCATATTCTAGATGTACGGCTTACTCAAAGTTTTCTTCTCTTTCAGAAATACACCGTCAGTGACACACGAAAAGAAGACCAAAAAATTGTGGACAAGCAAATTCGTGCATCGATAAAAAGTCACCCTGATTCGAAGATTCTTCACGCTTACTTGCGTTCACTCTTTTCATTAGGTAAAAGGGACTATCCACACAAAATGATTTTCTAATGTTATTTGGCAATAAATGTTAGTCAGGAGATTTCCTTTTGCTTACTGATTTTGCGTCATTAGATGTATTGTTATTCTGAGGGTGTTTCCCTTGTCCTTCCTGTTTGTAGGAAACTGTTGAGCGTAATTCTGCTTTCGGGCTTTAGGATGAAATATGTTATTGCGTTTATGATCTTGAGCGCTTTCCGGTCAATTTTATTAGATTTGTGTTCGTAAACTGCGACTGCATGGCAACTTTTGGCACTGCGAAGGGCACAACGTATCGTCTAAATATCGATAGTCCCATGTATGCTAATATTGGTTAGTCGTGACGTCTGTTCTAGTTGAATCCGTCCGTATCTGTCTGGGTAGTCACCTTAATTTTATGTGCAGTGGAGACACCGTGCCTGTTGTGGTATGCGGCACATTATCTGTATTTGAATGTCCATGGCTCAGGCAGCCTTGTAATCCTCTAAAGCATCCCTTTTAGTTGAACTAAAGTTGATGTAGTTGTCTACCATTCTGCGAGGTTTGTTACATGGAAAGCTGACCTTATAGTCGCACTATTAGGCATCGTGGTGACAATATCATCCAGTGGGCAAAGTTACTGGAAAAGGGTTTTCACTCCTGACGTTCGTGCTATTGACCATAAAACTATTGGATCTGATTCCTTTTTACGACTTGGCGCTGTAGGTAACGGCCTAATAGGTGTGTCATTGGGAGCCCTTTTCCTTTCATGATCGTATTCTGCCGTTAGAGCATCCTTGCGTTTCACGAACTACATGATGCTGTTATCTTGTTTTATGGATAGATAATTTTAAGACGTTGCATGTTTTCATTCTTCTGCGACTATGTCGCGTTTCAACTAGTTTTGAGTTTCCAGACTTATTCGTGTTTGTAGTTATATCATACTCTAAGGCGAGAGGAGCGTGATTATGTATTCGAAGTCATTAACAGCCGGTATCGGTTCTGTAGTTAGTCTTTAATAATAAGGATAGTAGGTTAATGAACCTGTGTTAATCCTGACAGATTTCCTTCCAGTGAAGGTCCAGCTTCTTCTTGAAAATGTTCACTGATGGTGCTGATACCACTTGTTCTGGTAAAGCGTTCCAGTCATTGACCACTCGATGAGAAAAACGGGACCCCACTTTTAGTTTATTAGATCGCGGTTTCAGAACCTTCTTGCTATGACCTCGGAGATTATTAGTGCTGGAGGGAGCAAAAAGTTAAGACATATTAACACCCAGATCATAATTAAAGATACGAAATGCCAGTATAAGGTCACCTCGCGTACTACGATAAGATAAGGGGAAAAGGTTTAGACGTTTTAAACGCTCATCGTAAGGGAGTTTAGAAAGACCCTTTACTAATTTTGTCCCTACACGCTCAAGCGATTTAGCATCCTTTATCAGACAAGGGCTAGCTGCTTGGATACAGTATTCTAAGTGTGGCCTTACATAGGTGGGATATAAAATTCGAAACATATCCTCGTCAAAGCATTTAAATGCTCTGCGAAGCGACCATAGCGCGCGATAGCCTTTGGAAGCAACCGCATTGCAGTGCGTAGTAGTTTTCAAGTCGTGACTTATAATTACTCCTAAGTCTTTGTGCTCTTCAACGCGTGGCAGAGATGTACCATTAATGGTATAGTGGTAACTAATATCGTGCCCGATGTGCATGAACGCGCTCTTCCTGGAATTAACTTCCAGGCCCCAATCATGAGCCCACCTAACTAATTCGTCTAAATCTGCTTGCAGATAACAACGATCAGTCTCATTTCTTATTGTTCTCCAAATTTTAACATCATCCGCAAACAATAACGTCGACGACTTAAGTAATAAAGGTAGTTCATTAATATACAGAAGGAAAAGTAAAGGGCCTAAGATGGTGCCTTGGGGTACACCACCTTTGACCGGTTTCCATTCGGATAGCGTTCCATTGACCCTTACTCTCTGTCTGCGGTCACATAAGAAGCTTCCTATCCATTCCTGTATAGCGCCTGTTATTCTAAAGCTCGAGAGTTTTTGCATAAGACCTAAGTGTGAAACCTTATCAAACGCTTTGCTAAAATCTATGAATATCACGTCGACAGACAGGCCGTTGTCTAGGGCAGCTGTCCAATCCTCTCTCGCAATGAGTAAGTTAGTCAAGCATGAATGCTTGTTACGAAACCCTTGTTGCTCGGGAGTTAACAGATTGTACGAATCTATGACTCAGTAGCTTAACCCGAATTAATTTTTCAAGTAACTTAACTACTATACTGGTCAGGCTAACAGGCCGGTAGTTAGATACGATCCGTCTCTGACCATCCTTAAATATAGGACTAACTATGGCGTCTTTCCAGTCTCTAGGTAGTTGAGCCTGTGAAAGGGACATGTTGAAGAGCATCGTGAGCGGTCTTGAGATAATGTCCGCAAGCGATGACAGCAAACGTGGGTGTAACCTATCGGGGCCCGGTATCTTACAAGGTTTTAGGTTAGTTATCAAAGGAAGAACAATATCCTCTGTCACGTGCAAAGGTCCTATGGCTGGTATCTCATTGTCAACGGGACAAGTAGTTGTAACACTACACGTAGAGTAGACTGCACTGAAATAGTTAGCAAATGTCTCCGCTTTCGCTAGATCAGATTCAGCCAATAAAGCTGAATTTTCGCTTAACAGTAACGAGGGGATACCATCACTACGTTTCGTCCGCCTTTTAACGTACGAAAACAGTCGCTTCGGACAGGTACGGCTATCGTATGCCAACTGTCGTTCGTAAGCCGTGCGGGATTTAGCTATGGTCTTTTTACATATATTCCGGATTTTTTTATATTCGCACTTAAATGATGCCTGACCTGTTGACAAGAATAAGTCCCAGAAGTGTTTCCTACGCTTCAACAGCTTCCGGGTTTCCTTATTAATCCATGGAGGGCAATATGATAGCTTACGTGCTGACCATGGGATAAACGGTTGAGTTACGGATTCGAACGTAGACTTAAACCTATTCCATGCATCATCAATCGATCCATCAGCATCGACCGACCAGTCAATCGAGATAGCATAGTCCCTGATTGCCGGAATATTAGCTCTTCAGAGATTAGGACGGGGTGGAGCAGATGCAAATTCTATACCATATATCCGGAACTTAAAGGAAAGTACGACATGGTCACTATTCACCAGTGGGGGAAGGTGTTGAATGTCGACGATATCTTCACAGTGGTATGTGAGGACAAGGTCTATCAATGACGGATTATGTTCCAAGTCTATATGCGTCGGCTTAACGATACATTGTACAAGTGCACATTGAATAATTGATGACAGAAGGACGCTATCGAAACCCCCACCTGGAGCCGTGAGCTCTATCCAGTTTATATGGGGTGCATTGAAGTCTCCAACGATGAGACAACATTCTGCTTTACTCCAAGAACAGAAGTGTCTTAAGATAAAGTCGTCAGCGAGACAACACGGACTACGATATATTCCTCCTATCGTCACTAACCCGTTTCTAGACCTTATTGTACAACATACTACCTCACACGTACCACTTACATGCGCCTCCGATATGATCGAGTTTATGCGGAAGTGGTCCCTAACATATAATATTATGCCTCCTCCCTTGCGACTTCTAACTCTATCACTTCTGATACAGATGTAGCCTGAAATGACTGGAGAACAGTCTATATCTACAGTGAGCCAAGTTTCGGCGATAACAATTATATCCGGATTTAATTCGTCTACCATCAAACTTAGTTCAGACATCTTATTCCGAAGACTACGGGCATTCGGGTAACACACATTTAAGGTGTTTTTGGAGACATACGTTCTACCCACACAGGTCTCGGAAGCATTGGCTTCCAAGACCTGACTACCCGAAAACCCTTAATCGTCAGGTTCGCTTCACCGTTTAGCTTCCGAGTTTTTAACTCTGTTAGGGCATTCTTCCACTTGATCCGATCCTCAAGTGGCCAGTCAGGTCGAATACGAATGTAAATAAAGACAGAACAAATATTGATGCAGAATAATATGAATTCATTATATTTCGTGGTTTCTCATCAGCTGCTTACAACCAAATATGCATTAGAGTTTTAGCATTGGGGTAATAAATAGGATGGAACGACTGACGTAAGTGAATGTAAATGATTGGAATAACAAAAGTCATCGAAGATAACTATATATATATATATATATATATATGGGCAAGGAAAGGTCATAGGTTATTAGGTATTAGAATAAAGGGTGGCGTAATAGTTGAGTGGAGTTCAGAGACAGATAAAATCAAAAATGTGATTATTTTAGAGGTAGTTGAAAACAATTAGGGTGGGTTACGTAATAATTAAATAATTTTTAGAGGTAGTTGAAAACAATTAGGGTGGGTTACGTAATAATTGAATAAGATTTGGATAGTTCATATAATTAGGAGAGACAAATGAGCGGAAATGTGTGAGAGAAAGGGTGGTTTAAGAATTGGGTAAGGGGAGGGGAATATAATAAAAACTGAATATTAACCAAAATTAAACTAATAACAACAAAACTGAAACAAACAAAAAAAAGGATTACCAGGGTAGTAATAAGTTTATCACTGTCTCTTTTTGAGTACAAATTTTATTCAATTATTACGTAACCCACCCTAATTGTTTTCAACTACCTCTAAAAATTATTTAATTATTACGTAACCCACCCTAATTGTTTTCAACTACCTCTAAAATAATCACATTTTTGATTTTATCTGTCTCTAAACTCCACTCAACTATTACGCCACCCTTTATTCTAATACCTAATAACCTATGACCTTTCCTTGCCCATATATATATATATATATATATATATATATATATATATAGTTATCTTCGATGACTTTTGTTATTCCAATCATTTACATTCACTTATGTCAGTCGTTCCATCCTATTTATTACCCCAATGCTAAAACTCTAATGCATATTTGGTTGTAAGCAGCTGATGAGAAACCACGAAATATAATGAATTCATATTATTCTGCATCAATATTTGTTCTGTCTTTATTTAAATTCATAAAGGGAACTAACTGCACGAATACGAATGTTTGAGTCACGAGTTTTGCGTGCGTTATTTAGTACTACGTCTCTTTCCTCAAAATTACCGAGTACTAATTTAAGGATCCTTCTCTGTTGGGTTTCGCCTCCAACATATTTACCGAGTCTGATGACTTTCGAGATATGTACCCCTGGGACCTCATCGGGCAGTATATTTCTGATGAGAGATCCCACTAACTGCAGGTCGTGGGCATGTCTCTTAGCGGGATCGGTGTCTTTCGATTCTTCCAAGTTCCAGATGATTACACTAGGGACCTGTTTAACTTCCTTAAAAGTCGTGTTCACGGCCTTCGACCGTGATGTCAGATCCTGCCGGTTAGCTACCGGTTTCTTACTGTTAGCTTTCTTTATAACAGTGTCATGTGGGTCGAGCGAGTGACTCACAACAACATTTGGTGAAGTTAAACTGTTCCCATCCACAACAGTACTAAATATTTTCTTACATTTGGACTTGAGCGGAGTTGCCTGATGCGCAGGACGTGAGTCCAACGAGGACTTATCGACTATACGCGCGCTTTCTTTGGGTATTTTTCCGTCTCTTTTACGTTTCCGCGTAATCCATTTCCCACTAGTCTCAGCATCCAGATTGGTACTACTCTGGATGATAGTGGTTCTAGCCGGGTCATCAGTCGCCGTTCTTTTTCTTTGATTGGGTTATCCATTGTCAGGCCTTAAGATCATCACAGCAACCTTGTCTCAATTCAACAGTTCTTCAGCGTAAACAGAATATCTGCTTGTAAGTGTGGGAAATATTTTATAATTATTTTAAGCACGTTCACTGTCAAACGGTATTTTGCAGCCACTACTCGTCAGCGTGTAGTGGTTCTCTTGCCCTGACACAACCTTACTACATGTGTGTACATTATATGTCCCAGTAAGATCCAGCTTGTATTCATTCTTGGCTTCGTTATCGCAAAACATTATGAAGCACTGGATGGAATATAACTCCGAAGACCCTGATAACTGTCTACTCAGTGTGTAACATGCCATTTTTTAGATCAGTATGTAAAAGGTGGCAACTGCGACTGCTTCTGTAGCATTAGTTTCAAGGTACTGAATTTATCAACAGATAATATCGACATGTATATTGCTGATTTCGAGCTCTATGTTTGAAGTAGTTTGTCGAATATTTATCAGAGCGTATGTCTTCTCTTGTGGTTACCATAATTTAAAAGTGAAACCTGTTTGTGGGAATCAGTCCCGTTTGAATATAGTTCTCCCAACGGATAGTCGGAAGTGAGTAAATTTTGGGAAACCAGGGTGCACATGACAACTGTTCCTTATTTATTTGTGGAAGTCGTAGTAGTTTAGCAATCGCATGATTTGTAACCGTAACTGGGATTCGATGTTAATGGCTTCTTAACTGAAATATTAGATTATATAATGATCAGTACTTACATTACTAGATGTAAGAATTAGTTATAATCAGCATCACACTACGAAGTGTAGTCATTTGGTATGCTAACTATGGAAAAGTAGATGTATATTTTTGCTCATTTCCAATCGCTTGTTGTCTTACCAGCTTTCTTATTTGAATTTGTCATAATTCCTATACTCATCTTTACTGAAGAGAAAGTCAAAATTAATAATCCAGATAGGTTTTGGCTATAAACTATTTGTTTTTTCATACAATTATTCAATTTCCTGAAAAGGTATTTTCGTCCACATCTAAACACTGTTTTGTTTCTGTTTAGGTGATTAGTACGTTTGACTTGGTTCAGTTTGATTCTTGGGGCTAAATGAAATGAAAAATTGTATCGATTACGTTTTACTTTGTATGAGGACGACATAAGCTTCGAAATTCAGTCAGTCACAACGCAGAACCTTGTACGTACGTATATCAGTTCGAGTTGCCATACCACAATAACACAAAGATGCAGTTGTCGATTCAAATCCCATAGTGGTAGAAGTAGTAGAAGTATAAGCAGTAATTCGAAAGATTAGGCTTTGAAAGTGTTTGTCAAGGAGTATAATCCAGTGAAATAAATTTGGAAAGAGGGAAAAGATAAGGACATGAAGAATTCAGAAGATTAGAATTTAGAAGAACGCAAAAGACGGACGCATCTGCGCCATTGCAAACGATTTTGAGCCATGTCATTCAAGGTCTCTAACCATCGGTTACTATCCTCTCGCAGGTCCCAACCAGGTAGTCTACACCTACCAACATGACTCAGTCCACTTATCAGTGACTTCATGGGCTTGTGCTACATTTTGGTGTGGCCGCCCCTAGCTTTCTTCCAACCTACTCCTACACCATAAAACATTGCACGTCAGGGCAGTCGGTGGTTAGGCATACATAACACGTGTCCCAGCCATCTCAACTGATGAAGTTTTACTACTTCGTCAATTGGTTTGCCATCCTTGCCTGGTACCCGTTTCCTAACAACTGCATTACTTACTCGGTAGTCCCAGGATATACGAGCAATGCTTCGAAGACAACTATGATCGAACACTAGCAGCCTACGAATATCCTCTACTCTTACCGGTCATGTTTCACTGCCATAAAGTAGGACGGAGTGAACTGCGGAGCAGTAAACCCGTCCTTTTGTTGCTAGACGGATATCTCGCCTACGCCATGAATGACGCAAGTTGGCGAAAGCTAGTCGAATCTTTTGTATCCTTGCTGAGATTTCGTCACACACCAGACCAGAAGGGCTGATGAGACTCCCGCTCAACTACTTCACTCCCTATCATTAGTTCAGGTGTCAATGCAACGCAATCATGAAGTAACATTTTGCACATCGAGGGGAAGAATCGCATCCCGAATATGCCTGCATTGTTGCTTATAGTGGTCAGAGGACTGCATTTTGTCAGTGTCTTCACCAAATAGAACTATATCATCGGCGTATTCTAAGTCAACAACTGAGTCTCCCGGTAAAAGTTCAACTCCTGGAGATTTAGATAAGGGAAGTGTTATCTCTAAAAGCATGTCAACGACAAAGTTAAACAAGAATGGAGAGAGTGGGCAACCCTGACGAACACCATTTGAGGTAATCAATTCTGATGACAGTTCGCCATAAGCTCTAACTCGACCAGTTATGTTTGAGTAGAGAGCCTTTATGAGGTTAGTGTACTTCTTTGGTACTCCTTTCAGTGACAAACACTGCCATAGAACCTCACGATCAACGGAGTCAAATGGTGCCTTTAGGTCGATGAATACTACGATCGTTGGGTGTCTGAATATATGTCTATATTCTATGACCTGACGTAGAGTGAATATCTGGTCTATACAACTACGTCCAGGTCAAAAACCAGTCTGGTTTTCTCTAGTCTGTTCTTCACGAGCTTTGGTTAGGCGTCGAAGTATTATTGAAGCTAATATTTTAGACACTATATTAGTCAAACTGGTCCCTCTGTGATTGTTACAAGAGGACTTTTGCCCTTTCTTATAGATTAGCACATTCAGTGATTGGGACCAGTCAGATGGGATTACGTCCAGTTCCCAGATTCTACCTAAGACCTCAGTCAATCTCGCTGCTAGTACTGGACCGCCATCCTCAAAAATCTCAGGGGTGAACCTGTCAAGGCCTGCTGTTCTCCATCGCTTCAGATTTCCTATAGCTTTTTCAACCTCGTAAAGAGTTGAGGGACTTACATCAACTTGCCATTCAGGTCGACTGGGGATCGTGGGAACCCGAAGTGTGGCTGAAGGCCAGTTGAACTGAACCCTAAAGTGTTCTGCCCACTGATCCAATCTCCTGGATTGAGAATGAATGATATGTCCATGTTTTCTCGAGATAGTTTTGCTGACAGTTGGGTTCCTAATATCGGTTTCCTTAACAGGTCTGAATAGTTGTCTGCTGTTACCTATTGCCACTGCCTTTTCCATCTCTCTTGCTTTCGCTATCCACTACTGTTCGCGATCATTGCGTAGGCTTCTTGTTAGCCTGCGCTTAAGCTGACTCCGCTTTTCGTTGTGCTCAGAGCCAGATGGGATGAGTTTTCGAACATCTATCAGTGAGGTAGATGCTGTTGAGATCCAGTGTTTCTCCCTAACCTTATACTTTACCGTACTAGCAGATATCACTGCTGTTTCCACGTCTTTTCGGACGTCATTCCACGCTGTCTCGGGGTGAGCACAACTTACATGGCTGCCTGACTGCTTTTCTAGTAGTTCCATCTGTCGCCTCGAAAAGCTTGTTTCACATGCGCTTATCCGGGGACCCTGTGGCATCCTCATCTGGTCTTGCTGGCGTTGGTGTCGCACTAAGCACTAGAGCAGAGGCAGCACTAATCGATTGGATCCCCATTAACAGTCGGTTATGTGCTGTTAGATTAGAAAGTTCCATCAAAGTGAGAAGAAATCGGCGTGAGAAACGGTGTCTTTTCGTCATCTCCGCCTATGCCCCGACAGATTGCAGCCCGGATGCAGTCAAGGATGAGTTCTACCACCAGTTAACTGTTCTCCAGAAAGTGCGTTCGGCAGATATTGTAGTACTAGCCGGAGACTTGAATGCACAGGTCGGGCGTCTAGGCACAGAAGAGAGTCGTTTAGGTGGCCGATGGGGACTTGTTGGTCGCAGGACAGATAACGGGGACCGTTTGCTGCAACTGTGCATAGACTACAACCTGTTTCTGGTTAGCATTAACTTCCGGCACAGTCATCGCCGGTGTGCCACCTGGCGTCCTCCCTCTGCATCTCAAGCCTGGACTCAGATTGATCACATCGCGATCAGCTACCGCTGACGTGGTTGTGTATAAGACTGCCGCTCCTTCTAGAGTACCTATCTGGAGTCTGATCATGCCCTGGTCTGCGCCAATCGTACCTTACTTTTCAGTGGCCGAAGAATTAACCGCCATCAACGGATTGATGTTAGTAAACTGGCTGCAACTTCTGATGCAAGTAAGTATCGAGCGGAGCTAGCTTCTAGGCTAGCTACCATCCCACCGAAAAGTATAGATGAGCATTGGTTGCAACTTCATGACGCCATGAAAATGGTGAGTAAAGTCGCTTGCGGCTTCGCAAAACGTCCCGCTCATTAGCACTGGGTTTCTTCTGGCTCCTTACAACTGATCGAAACCCGTCGGTCTACTCCGGGTGACCATGAGTATGGCCACAAACGAAGGCTGTTACTTAATGAAATTGGGCAAAGCTTGCGTAAGGACCGAGAAGCCTGGTGGTCGGAGCGTGCTAATGAGATGGAAGCAGCAGCTGCATCTGGTAACTATCGGAAGCTCTTCCAACTCATCCGAGCCACTGGCAGCAAGAAGTCTGGTGAGAGCGAAACAATCTGCGAGGATGACGGGATGCCAATCACTAACATCTTTCGACGTCTTGGACGATGGGCGGAATTTTTCGAAGGGCAGTTCAACTGGCCTGCTGCTCCGGCAGCATCGACCAGTTTGTCCCACCCCCCATGGCCGGTGACGACTGATCCACCAAACGAGGTGGAAGTCCGCAAGGAACTCCAACTCTTGAAACGCTACAAATTACCGGGCCCAGATAACTTACCTCCGGCTCTTTTTAAAGATGGTGGTGACTTTCTGACTAAGGAATTGACTGTTCTCTGGGATTGTCTATTGAGAAGTTTATTATCGTCTTAAAGGCCCTGTATACGAACACCTCAGGCAGAGTGAGGGCATACAACCATCTTTCTCCCTTGTTCCATTCAAACAGTGGGGTTAGGCAGGGTTGTCCAATCTCACCATTCCTCTTCAACTTTGCCATCGATGACATTCTGGAAACAGCTCTGATGGATGTAAGTAATGGCGGTGTGGATCTGCTGCCTGGAGAAAGACTTCTCGACCTTGAGTATGCGAATGATATTGTCTTACTGTGCGATAATGCCCAAGGCATGCCATCTGCACTTAATCAGTTGGCAATCAGTGTCCGCAGGTACGGCATGTGCTTTGCACCCTCCAAGTGCAAAGTACTCTTACAAGACCGGAAGGATTCTCATCCTGTACTCACCCTGGATGGTGAGCAGATTGAAGTAGTTGAGAAGTTCGTGTATCTAGGTAGCTACATAAGTGCTGGTGGTGGCGTGAGTGATGAGATTGATGCACGTATAATGAAAGCCAGAGCGGCTTATGTCAATCTCGGGCCATCTTTGGCACCTTCGTGATGTTAGTCTGGCTGTAAAAGGTCGGATCTATAACGCGTCGGTGAGAGCAGCTTTACTCTATGCTTGTGAAACCTGGCCTCTCCGAGTTGAGGATGTTAGATGTCTCTCTATGTTCGATCATCGTTGTCTCCGAAGGATTGCTGACATTCAGTGGCAACACCATGTTAGTAATGCAGAGGTTCGGCATCGTGTGTTCAGGCACAGAGACGATAATTCAATTGGTGTCACCGTCTTGAAACACCGACTTCGGTGGCTTGGACATGTTTTACGAATGTCGTCCCAGAGACTTCCACGTCGTGCATTATTTGCCGACTCTGGGACTGGTTGGAAAAAGCGGAGAGGTGGTCAGTGTATGACATGGTGTCGTGGCATGAAAGAAAGCTGGAAAGGACTAGCTTCTGTTGGTCATTCACGACTTCCTGGCTGGGGTCCGAGAGATGGTGCAACACAGTGGCTAGAGACGTTATCAGATATGGCTCAGAATAGAAGCCAGTGGCGATCCTGCTGTAACCTTCTTTTACTTTCTTCATAAAGAGTGGCTATAACTTTCTTAACTGAGAGAGTTCTTCTGGTTGTACATTTCAGTTCCCCCCATCATCTCTTTTTTCTCATCCTATTTTTTTTCTTTTATATATACGCATCTTCCCCCTTTCTCTTCCCATTCTCATTGTTTTGTGTGACGCATACGTATCTGGTGCCCCTTTGTACCAATATGTATGTGTTTAAATAAAGTAGAACCCTAATAGGCTTCCTTGCAGCGTCTTTCCTACGCTTAGTAAGAGGCAGACAGATATATGCTCGCACTAGAGCATGATCTGAATCTAAACATGTGCTCCAGAATGAGCGACAGTCTTCTATCGAGCCCCTCCATCGGTGGCTGATAGCGATGTGATCTATTT
Source organism: Schistosoma mansoni (assembly GCF_000237925.1). NCBI lineage: Eukaryota > Metazoa > Platyhelminthes > Trematoda > Strigeidida > Schistosomatidae > Schistosoma > Schistosoma mansoni. The sequence goes on along the minus strand of NC_031502.1, from coordinate 26,117,705 downwards.
GGGTCAAACGTTGGGACGACTTCGGGAGTCGCCATGTCAAAAGATGTTTCCCCTTACGCTTAAAGTTAGTACTTGCAAGAAACAGGCGGTTATCTGAGCATAGCTGCAACAGACGATCGCCATTATCTGTTCTTTAAGCCACGACATCATAAGATCCACCCACGTATCTTTCCTTTTCGCTTAGTTTACCTACTTGAGCATTAAAGTCACCAGCCACTATTACTACATCAGAGCGCCTAGCTTTTCGGAGAAGGTCGGAAAGCTTTCTATAAAACGCATCTTTTACATCACCTGAGCTGCAGCTAGTGGGAGAGTAGGCAGAGACTACGAAGAGGCAACGACGAGTGTCCCTATCTTCCCGAGTCCTTACTGTCCCGTTTAGTCGGGCAGCGCATAGACGACTGTCTACTGGGATCCAGTTTAGGAGAGCTAGTTCTGCCCTAAGACTCAATGCTATTCCTTACCCCTGCGAGGCCACGGGAAGCAGCACCAGGGCTTCCAGATACACGAGGCGTGAATCAAGTTGATTCTTTATTTTGATATGGTGAGGTCAAATGAATGACGCTACTCGGATCCTGTTCGCGCGTATCGGGGACGCAGCACACATCGATGGTGCGAGATTCTAAAGTCCTAGCTAAGGAAGCCTGTTGTCTTACTTGGTACAGTGTTCGGACGTTAAAAGCTCCTACATGTAGTTTAGAGCGTGGTTTCAGGAGACCATGAATGACGTTCCGCGTCCTGGAATCGTTTGCCCTAGCGGTGCGAGGTGATAAAGTAACGTGAGAAGGGTTAGTCGTGGAAATAAGAGAGCTATTAGGTGTAGGAAGGATTTAATTGTGACACACTTGATCTCGTGTGTTGTTACGAATTTTAGGGCTGATATCACTTCCCGGCTACCCACATCGTGGAAGGGTATTTCTTGAGGGACCTGAAAAGGAAGTTGGATTAATGTTGGTCTTAACAACTTGGGAGCGTGACCACAGAGCCCAAGGGACAACTGTTTGAGGCCAGTCGTGCACGGCCTTTTTGTGGGAGGTTTCTGACGTGTTAGCCCCGTTCTTCAAAGGGCCTTACCGCTGGAGACGGAAATCCGTGAGGTAAGGTGAAATGTGACATTTTGGGGGTCGACCTTTTCATACCCGCTTCTTCCTTGTAAACAGGCAGCATCGTTGCAGATGTTGGTTGTCCGAGGGAAACGCCTTACTACTGTCCCACCTCTTTACAGTCAGCAGTACGACTTGGCCCTCAGACTTTGAGTTGCTGCTTTTAGTCTTACCGTTCTCCGATCGACCTGCCTGGCATGGTGGAACCTACAGAAACATATGTTCCAGCCAATATAGCTCGGTTGGGTCACCACGATAGGCAAACCCGACCACCACGTCAAGGTAGCAGCCACGGTTGAAATTAAATCATAATTGTAATCATTATGTACTTGAATGAATACGTAATAGTGAAATTGGAGAGTTCGATGGTAGAAAATATTTATGTACGTATAACCATCACCTCATATTCGATATGCTGTACTTGTGTCTATTCAGATAAAACTATGACGTGACCTTCAGTCAAAAAAGGATGCCAAAGGATTTCCTTTAAAATTATCCTGTTATTAGATCAATAAGGACCTCAACATACACAAGGGAAAAAGCAAGATCCTCAAATACGACACAGAGAGCGCCAACTCAACCAATCACACTTGATGGAGAAACTCTGGAAGAGGTGGAAACATTCACGTACATGGACAGGATCATTGATGAACAAGGAGGATTCGATGCAGACGTAAAGGCAACGATTGGTGAAGTAAGGGCAGCATTCATACAGTCGAAGAACATATGGAATTCAAAACAACTGTCAACCATCATCAAAGTCAGAATCCTGAATACGAGCGTCAAGACAGTTCTAATGTACGGAGCTGAAACTTCGAGAACTATCACAACTACCATCCAAAATGTTTAAGTATTGATAAACAATTGTCTATGCAAGATATTCAATGTCTGTTGGCCGGATACCAACAGCAATAACGTACTATGGGAGAGAAGAAACCAACTTCCAGCTGAAGAGGGAATTAGGAAAAGACTGTGGGAGTGGATAGGACACACATTGAGGAGATAATCAAACTGCATCACGAAGCAAGCGCTGACTTGGAATCTTGAAGGAAATCGGAAAAGCGGAAGGGCAAAGAACACACTGCACCGAGAATGGGAAGCAGACATGAAAAGGATGAATAGCAAGTGGAAAGAACTAGAAAGGATTGTTCAGGACAGAGTTGGATGGTTGATACTGATGAGTGGCCTATGCTCCTCCATGAGAGGTAACAGGCATAAGTAAGTAAGTAGGTAAGTAATAGTTATTTATGACAGTCTTATCTCCAGTCAATAGACAATATTTCCAGATGATTTTCAATCTCATAACTAAAAAAGACACTGACCTTAATGTCAAATATATTTCAGGACAGAATATCAGTTTTGTTAAGACGTATATCTGAGTAAAACATAATTCAGTAAGAAGGATTTATATTGTTTCGGTAATTTTTGTAGTTATCACAATAATCATGTTTTGTTATTCTTATTTTTGAAACGTACGAAATCAAATTAAAAGCGAACTGATGTCGTCATGCCAACAGTGATTCTAATTTATTATGTTTACAGTTTAAAATAAATTTACGGTATCTACAACAACAACAACATAATCCCGATTAGCGTTTACACTATAAGTATCTTTTATAAGTATCTTCAACTCAATTATGTAATTTCAATTCACAAATATTACAAATGTTATATGCAACTGTTGAGAGATCAAAACTAAATAGAATGATTTTCGTGTTATTCTTTTCGAATAGGTAGGTGTCCTTACTCTGGGTAGGTTAATTACAAGAATTATGTAAATAAAACAAGAATACCAATTATTTATTTACTTAATAATTTTCAATGATTTATTACCATTTTAATAGAAGTGAAGATTTACTCAAAATTGAAACATTTAAGAATTTAAATTGTCCACTTTCAAAATAAAAATTTACGGAAATGATGAATTTGTATAAGCAGAACGTAATTTGTTACACAAAATATCATTAATTAAATAATCCATAAACATTGACATTTTTAAGGCTGGAGCTTGTTCCAGTTTGTATCCACATCTATATACATATTGAAACATAGAACCTATCAGATCATACACTGAACATTATGCCATTTAGTTACTCGACATTTGTAAACCTTAATTAAAAACATTGAGATGGTTGAATATTGGTGAAGTGTATAATGAATAAACTCTCTTCTATGGTCAATAAGCAAATGGAGTTTCGATCGAATCAGTTTACATCGTATGATATATTTCATTTTGATAAATTTAAGTTTTTGCAATGGTGTGTGCTACTGATGTCAATAGATATAAGTAGTATATATTATCAATCAAAAGTGAAATGCCTGGAGGCAAAAGGTTAAAAAGATTAAAGAAAAGAGAACGAGAACAATGAAGTCTGAGATAATTGATTGACATTTTGCAGAAGGAACACTTAAGTTAGAGATAATTGAGTAATATTTTGCACATAAAAAATTAAACTTTATGCTTCTCAAATTTTATCAAGATTTTCTGTGATAGGTTCAAGCACATTCGATTGTCCCCACTTTAGTTTTCATTTACTACAGTAGTAGCTAGTGATGTGAAAAAAAGATCTACTACTGGGAAAAAAGTATGCTAATAAATAGGTATATGAATCCTAATCTTCATATTAACCAATAATTGATAAATATCATTAAAATACTATCTTGTGAATAAATAAGATATAGTTGAAATCATAAATCAATTGAAGCTAGACCACCATGGAAAACCTGGAAGCACTGGACGGCCAAGTCGTCCTATTGTGGGACTCCTCAGTAGTGCGCATCCACGATCCCTTCTCGCGAGATTCCAATCCAGGACCTATCAGTCTCGCACCCAAGCACTTAACCTCTAGGCTCGCGCGCGAGACTGGTAGGTTCTGGGGGTTCGGAAGAGGGTCGGTGTGGGGAAGGGGGGTGAGATCGGGGGTGG
>NC_031502.1:26103852-26113476 GCF_000237925.1 Schistosoma mansoni | reverse complement strand
GAGGAGTCCCACAATAGGAGGTCTCTGGCCGTCCCAGCGCTTCTCAGGCTTTCCAGCGGAGGTCTAGCTTCAATAGACTCATGAATTCAACTATAAAATTACTAAAATCTCCACAAAACCCCTTCTGATTGATTAGTCTCTTATGGGCATATATGCATATTGTGCGTATTGCCTAGATAAAGCGTTAGCTGACGAGTCCCAGATAGGACGAAACGCGCGTCCTGGATTCCACTCCTGGTCACTATCCATCTTTGCTTATAATGCTTGTGAATTAAGGCTATATCGAGGCAACGCGCAAAGTATGCACATATGCCAATAAGAGACTGGTAAATTGCAGTCCTAAACATCAATGGGAAGATTCAACCAATAATACCAAGTGAATTCAAACAAGGAATTGTTATCGAATCGAATTCTTCGTTTGCTTTAGATTTGTTAAAGATCTCATTTCATACAATTCAACTTAGATTAGTTTGTGTGTAGTTGGGTGACAAGAGAAATAACGGAAATGAAAGTGTTATTATTGTAATGTAATATAACGTCACTTTTTATATTCACTGTAGACTCAAAATATAGAGTAATGAACCTATTGCATTGATCACCTGTCTTGACATTTGAAGTTGAGTGCCTTTGTGATATCTCATTTTCAAGAAAATATCCCCATTATAAACTGATTTTGGCTAGATAACCTCCAAAATTTCGACCTCACACTACTGAGAAGGATAAAAGTAGGGAGAGACATGTATCCAATCCTCCACAGATCTCAAACTATCAGAAACTAGTAATTTTAGTTGTTGAATAAAAAAATGAAAGAATAGTAACTTTGAATTCATTTCCCTTTAAAATTTGAAAGTAATTTAAGTCTCATCAGAGCTGGTTGTCTGAGCAAGTAAAGTACAGACCAGGGAGGCACTAACATTTACGAAGGGTCTAATTCTAAATTTATTAAGCTTATTACTTGTACATTTATTATTCAGTGTGACCGATTATAGAAGGAACATGATAAGATTTGAAACTATACATGTAACCACTTTTCTACTAGAACAGGGATTACCTAATACAAATTACCCACCTAAAAAAACCAATTTCAGCATCAACTGACGTCAATTGGGTGATTGGCAAGTGCTTAAGTGTGTCACGTAGTTTTTCCAACAATACATATGCGCCACGAAAAAGTTGTCATTTCATTTGATTGTGTGAGGGCTATGATACTGCCCAGGTTCCCAAACTGAAGCAGGTGGTTTTCTTAGGGGCCCACACCCGGAGCCTTTGACCTAAAGGTCTGATCCACAAGGCAGTGGAGCATGGTGAGGAGATGCAGTCCCATGGTAGCCGGTGACCAACAATTGGTTCATACACCATTTGTTCCCTCAGGATACTGGAGCCCTGTGCACCAGTGGTTTGGAATCAGCGTTTTCCAACTCGCCATGTCCATCAACCCGGTTAAAGCGCCGGACACTCGTTTTTCGTCCTCTCAATTTCATAAACAACAACCCCGCCGCGAGGAAGTGAGTAGCACTCCCCTGGCAGAGGCTGTATACGCGTGGCCGTGTGAGAACATTTCGAGAGCGAGAGGGCGGGTCCTCTCCAGGTCATTTTAAGGCCTATTCTACAAAAATCAGACGTAAATAACTGCAGTCTGTTGACAACGGACTTTTATAATAAAAGGTGGGTAAATGTGGTTCTGAAGAAGAGAGTAAAATAAGGTTATATAGTAAGTCCACAAAAAGTATAGATACTGTTGCTTTTCATATAATATAATTAGTAAAAGGAAATACCTATGGAGACAAATAGTATTGGATTGGTTTTAATGTACATTGTCAGTGAAGTCGGATGAAACTTCCGAGCCTAATGGTTAGATATTGAACATCTATAAGACGAATTCTGGAGAAATTTCATTTAGTTTATTTCAACTGATGATTTATCTTTCGTACACTTGGTGTACCATTTTACCTTTGACATGTTTGTCTAGTCATTTCATCCTGTTATAGTATTTCAACACCTTATTTACATACAATACTTTGACTTAAGCTACTCGCTTAATTTATGTGACGACATTAACTCAACCATTGTCCACATACCGAAGAAGTCATTCTTCGAGCAAAATGTTTGCGAGTAGATGATGCGATATACTTACTTACTTACTTACTTACTTACGCCTGTTACCCCTCGTCGAGGAGCATAGGCCGCTCACCAGCATTCTCCATCCAACTCTGTCCTGAGCCTTCCTTTCCAGTTCTTTCCAGTTGCTATTCATCCTTTTCATATCTGCTTCTATTTCCCGGCGTAGTGTGTTCTTTGGCCTTCCTCTTTTCCGCTTCCCTTCCGGATTCCAAGCTAGGGATTGAGTCGTGATGCACATTTGTGATTTCCTTAATGTATTTCCTATCCACTTCCAACGTCTTTTCCTAATTTCCTCTTCAGCTGGAAGCTGGTTTGTCCTCTCCCATAAAACGCTGTTGCTGATAGTATCCGGCCAATGGATGTTGAGTATTCTGCGTAGACAACTGTTTATAAATACTTGTACCTTCCTGATGATGGTCGTAGTAGTTCTCCACGTTTCAGCTCCATACAGTAGGACTGTCTTGACGTTCGTATTAAAGATTCTGACCTTGAAATTGGTTGAGAGTTGTTTTGAGTTCCATATGTTCTTCAATTGTAGAAATGCTGCCCTTGCTTTGCCAATCCTCGCCTTTACATCTGCATCCGATCCTCCTTGTTTATCAACGATGCTCCCCAGGTACTTGAATGTTTCCACCTCTTCCAGAGTTTCTCCATCAAGTGTGATTGGGTTGGTGTTCTCCGTGTTGCATTTGAGAATCTTGCTTTTTCCTTTGTGAATGTGGAGGCCTATCGATGCGGAGGCTGCTGCTACATTTGCTGTCTTCATGTGCATTTGTTCGTGTGTATGAGAAAGGAGGGCTAGGTCATCTGCGAAGTCCAAATCATCTAATTGATTCTGAGAAGTCCATTGTATTCCGTATTTCCCTTCAGATGTCGAATTCTTCATAATCCAGTCAATCACTAGAAGGAAGAGGAATGGGGAGAGTAGACAGCCTTGTCTGACTCCGGTCCTTACTGGAAATGCATCTGTCAGCTGTCCTCCATGCACCACTTTGCACTGTAGTCCATCGTATGAGTTTTGGATAATGTTGACAATCTTCTGAGGAACTCCATAGTGTCGAAGAAGTTTCCATAATGTTCTCCTGTCCACGCTGTTAAACGCCTTCTCATAGTCAATGAAGTTGACGTATAGTGATGAGTTCCACTCAACTGATTGTTCAACGATGATCCGTAGTGTCGCAATCTGGTCTGTGCACGACCGATCCTTACAGAATCCGGCCTGTTGATCTCGAAGTTGGGCGTCTTTCATCCGATTCAGCAGCACTCTGTTGAAAACTTTTCCTGGTACTGATAACAAACTGATGCCTCTGTAGTTCTCACATTTGCTCAGATCTCCTTTCTTTGGTATCTTGATGAGACATCCTTCTTTCCAGTCCATTGGCACTTGCTCCTCTCCCCAAATCTTCTTGAATAGAAGGTGAAGCATGTTTGCAGTTATTTCAATGTCTGACTTCAGTGCTTCTGCTGGTATATTGTCAGGTCCTGCTGCCTTCCCACTTTTGATTTGTCCGATGGCCATCTTGACTTCTTCGATCGTTGGTGAAGTGACATCTACAGGAAGGTCAGTGTGAGCTGCTTCGATGTTCGGTGGAATCAATGGGGCTGGTCTATTCAGCAGTTCCCCAAAGTATTCTGCCCATCTTTTCCTCTGTTCTTGAATCTCTGTGATTGTCTTTCCTTCTTTGTCCTTGACTGGTCTCACTGGTTTGCTATATCTCCCTGCCAATTTCTTCGTTGTATCATATAGTTGTCTCATATTCCCTTCTCTTGCAGCTTTTTCCGCCGTCGTTGCTAGTTCTCCAATGTATTTCCGCTTGTCGGCTTTAATGCTTTTCTTCACTTCCCTATTTGCTTCTGCGTAGTCTGCTTGTGCTTTGACTTTCTCTGCTCGTGTTCGGCTGTTGTTAATTGCTAGTTTCTTGTTCTTCCTTCCTTGAATTTTGTCTAGGGTTCCCATAGCGATCCATTCCTTGTGATGATACTTCTCAGGACCCACAACCTCCTGACACGTCGAAGTTAGTGCTTCTTTGATCCCTTTCCAGTTGTCCTCCAAAGTAGTTTCTTGTTCTTTCAGTAGATCCTGTAGAGCTTGGAACCTGTTGTTGAGAGTTATCTTGAATTCGTGGAGCTTGTCAATATCTCGAAGGAAGGCTGTATTGAACCTTTGTAGTGCTGTTTGTCCAGTTGTCCAGTGTTTCTTTAGCTTCAGTCTCATCTTGGCCACAACCAGCCAGTGGTGATCTGAAGCTATGTCAGCTTCTCTCCGGGTTCTCACATCTTTCATTGATCTTCGGAATTTTTTGTTGATACAGACGTGATCTATCTGGTTCTCTGTGGTGTGGTCCGGTGAGATCCATGTAGCTGGTTTTGTATATGCGTTTGCGGAGGAATATAGTGCCTCCTATAACCAATTTGTTGAATGCACATAGGTTTGCAAATCTTTCCCCGTTTTCATTTCTCTCTCCTAGTCCATTACGTCCAATTATATCATCATATCCTGTGTTGTCCACTCCAACTTCAGCATTTAGATCTCCCATCAGGATGGTGAGGTCCTTTCGTGAGCACTTCGCTATAATTGATTGCAGCCTTTCGTAGAACTGATCTTTATCATCGTCGTTGCTATCATTGGTGGGTGCATAACATTGGATAATGTTCATTGTGATCCCTTGCTTCTTTGTCCTGAATGATGCTTTGATTATCCTGGGTCCATGAGATTCCTATCCTACAAGTGCATTTCGTGCTTCTCTGAACAGCATTAGAGCAACTCCCGGAGTGTGTGGAGCATTTTCTTCTTCGCGACCGGAGTGTAGAAGCATCTCTTCCGTACCTAGCCTTTGTTGTCCAGTTTGTGTCCAATGGGTTTCGCTGATTCCGAGTACTGCCAAGTTGTATCTCCTCATTTCCATTGCTATTTGACTGGTCTTCCCTGTCTCCCACATTGTCCGGACGTTCCAGGTACCTATAAAGAGTGTTTCTCTGGTTGTTAAAAGGTGCATCGGCCTCGTGACTTCCGAAAAATTTCGGCTTTCATCATGAGACGTCATAATTATTCCTTCTACTCCCAGGGCAGAGTTTAAATGGTTTGAATTATTTTTTTCTGGTTAGCGTTTTTTTTTAGCGAGTTAGCTTTTCTACGGGATGGGGTCGCTAACCCCATGCCCAACCCTCCTCCTTTACCCGGGCTTGGGACCGGCAGTAACTCTAGAAGAGCTACAGGCGGAGTTATGATGCGATATGGCTGACTGATAATTCTCATGAAGTCGAATCACTGCCACGAGGACTAATTTCAAAAGGCAGGACTTGTGATCAATAGAAAAAGTTTATCTCTTCAGAAAAGTGACGCACTTCCACTTAACATACTTGATCCAAAAAATATCACTTAATATCACTTAGAAAAAACACGATTGTAGGATATGGGTTTTGTAGATTGTGTATGCGTAAATCAAATAAGGACCAAACTGTCGGTCCTAATTTTTCCCATTCACATCAACCAGTCAAGTAAGATGCAAGGAAGGACGCTTCAGTTATATATTCAACTGTTTCATGTAATAAGACGTCAAACTTATGCAATAGATTTTTCTACCTTAGTTACGTCCATCATTCACTTAGTCTTACTATAACGATGAGATACCGCTTACACAAATTTCATAATAACCTGCTGGTAAATGTATGAAATGAGGTGCTTAAGCGATTTACTTATAAAATGGTACAATTAGGATAAGCGAGTATATCTCCACATTGTGTATGACTGATTGATTGTGAAGCAAGTGAATATGAAGGCAAGAATCAAGTAGGCTCAGTAAGTTGTGATACTTGCTTTATGATAAAAGTGGTACACGAATTTGTCCACATACCTTTCAAGCAATTCAATAACAAATCCCTAAATCTTGTTTTCAGTTTAAATTGTCTATTAGAATAAAAAATCTATTTCAAGATTTTTATACCCTATTCGTAAAGAGATAAGTCACACAATATGCTTCTACATCAACAAAACTGATCGAGATATAGACAGCAAGAAACACATTAAATTACTAAAACTGGTTGTCATAAATGTTTTACCATCTAAATAAATGCCATGTTCATTTATTATACAAGTTATTATTTCACTCATTACTATTTTGAAGTAATTATCTGTCACTCACTAACTGACATGTTTGTTTTTCGAATCAATGTCTTATTAGATTATGATACAATGTTAAGACAGTGAATAAACTGAAAAATTGTTATTCTGAATTTTCTTTCTTGCCTTTTCCCATCTACAACATTTGGCGTGTTTTTTAGTTCTTCCAAATATTTGTCAGTTTATTTGATAACAATATGATTAACAAATAATACTGTCACCATCATCAACATTATCAGTTCAGCATATTGAAACGTCGTGATCGTTACATGCCCATTGATTTACATACATGAAAACACACTCGGAAAACTGTGCACTGATTCTGCGAAATCTCTTTTTATCTCTGTTACTTCTTTAATCGGAAAATGTTACGTAGAAATTAAAAAAAGGTAAACATCACCTATAAGATCCTGAAATTCGAATGATAACTCCTCCACAACACATTACTAATGCTAGTTTTATACAATGGTTAATCAAAATTATAAATCATGGATTTTCTTGGTAAATTGACTATTTTGAGACGATAATATTGAAAATAATCCGTATTGAATGATTATAAAATTAAAGTTTAGATAATGTTAAAAGATCTATTTATTTGGTTGGATATGTTGACCATTTGAATGGAGTCGATAAATGTCTTCTAAGTTGACTAGTTTCATTCAGAGGCTTTCATCATCACCATAAATAAAATACTGCTTGTTTCTAGTTCTGGAAAATTGTCATTACAGTAAATTTATCAGTAGTCTAAATAAAACAAGAATGACAGCAATACAGAATGCAATGGATTAATCATATCGTATTGATCACAATCATAAAACCATAGTCGGAAAACATCAGAAAGCACATCGTCGCAACTCATATGAAGAGGATCTCACATATTATCAAAGTCATCTTGGAAATGATCTTCCTCACAAATCAAATCAACCACGTATTCTATTTTATTTAATGAAGGTCAAAACATTCAAAGAAATATGTTGGGCATCACTAAATAAATCATGAGAAGGATCACATTACACAAAGTAGATTTACCTTCTACATTCTTATACGTAAACAATAATAAGCAGCTAAATGACACGATCTTTCGATGTAATTTGAATAAGAATATGAATTTAATCTAAAGTTTACGAACATGTTAAATGGAAAAAAACGGGCACATAAAAATACTTCTAAAAAGTTTGGTTACAAGTCATTTGGTTGTCAACCTATGTGGTGATAATAACTCGATCGATTCACTAGTGGAGAAAACACGTATGAAAACTCATTTTTACAGGTTACCATCTGTGGTATTGCCTAGATTACTAATGGAGGTTTGTCAAATACATCACTCAACTTGCCGAACATAAATAATACCATTAATATATAAAAGTTGATTTTCCCAATAGAAATTTTCTCACCTATAGTCAAGTGGATAAAAAATATGTCTGTACTTTAGACACCTTTTTTGATTTTGAAATTACCAGTTGGGGAAATTTTTTTCTCCTTATCTGTAAGCATTTGATGTTAACATAAAAATAATTTCACCTCATATCCGGTTATTGTAATTTCTCTGAAGTGAATTTTAGGTGACAGTGAAATTTTATAACCTTGTATTGATAGGCTTTTCTGATACGTTAGCAAATTTCAGATTTATAAGTGAATATGTATATCAAATATTACTTCAAATTTACTAAATGTTTCATTGTTCCTAGGTATCTTATTACTGTCCTTGTTTGATAAACCCACCTTTTATTATAAAAGTCCGTTGTCAACAGACTGCAGTTATTTACGTCTGATTTTTGTAGAATAGGCCTTAAAATGACCTGGAGAGGACCCGCCCTCTCGCTCTCGAAATGTTCTCACACGGCCACGCGTATACAGCCTCTGCCAGGGGAGTGCTACTCACTTCCTCGCGGCGGGGTTGTTGTTTATGAAATTGAGAGGACGAAAAACGAGTGTCCGGCGCTTTAACCGGGTTGATGGACATGGCGAGTTGGAAAACGCTGATTCCAAACCACTGGTGCACAGGGCTCCAGTATCCTGAGGGAACAAATGGTGTATGAACCAATTGTTGGTCACCGGCTACCATGGGACTGCATCTCCTCACCATGCTCCACTGCCTTGTGGATCAGACCTTTAGGTCAAAGGCTCCGGGTGTGGGCCCCTAAGAAAACCACCTGCTTCAGTTTGGGAACCTGGGCAGTATCATAGCCCTCACACAATCAAATGAAATGACAACTTTTTCGTGGCGCATATGTATTGTTGGAAAAACTACGTGACACACTTAAGCACTTGCCAATCACCCAATTGACGTCAGTTGATGCTGAAATTGGTTTTTTTAGGTGGGTAATTTGTATTAGGTAATCCCTGTTCTAGTAGAAAAGTGGTTACATGTATAGTTTCAAATCTTATCATGTTCCTTCTATAATCGGTCACACTGAATAATAAATGTACAAGTAATAAGCTTAATAAATTTAGAATTAGACCCTTCGTAAATGTTAGTGCCTCCCTGGTCTGTACTTTACTTGCTCAGACAACCAGCTCTGATGAGACTTAAATTACTTTCAAATTTTAAAGGGAAATGAATTCAAAGTTACTATTCTTTCATTTTTTTATTCAACAACTAAAATTACTAGTTTCTGATAGTTTGAGATCTGTGGAGGATTGGATACATGTCTCTCCCTACTTTTATCCTTCTCAGTAGTGTGAGGTCGAAATTTTGGAGGTTATCTAGCCAAAATCAGTTTATAATGGGGATATTTTCTTGAAAATGAGATATCACAAAGGCACTCAACTTCAAATGTCAAGACAGGTGATCAATGCAATAGGTTCATTACTCTATATTTTGAGTCTACAGTGAATATAAAAAGTGACGTTATATTACATTACAATAATAACACTTTCATTTCCGTTATTTCTCTTGTCACCCAACTACACACAAACTAATCTAAGTTGAATTGTATGAAATGAGATCTTTAACAAATCTAAAGCAAACGAAGAATTCGATTCGATAACAATTCCTTGTTTGAATTCACTTGGTATTATTGGTTGAATCTTCCCATTGATGTTTAGGACTGCAATTTACCAGTCTCTTATTGGCATATGTGCATACTTTGCGCGTTGCCTCGATATAGCCTTAATTCACAAGCATTATAAGCAAAGATGGATAGTGACCAGGAGTGGAATCCAGGACGCGCGTTTCGTCCTATCTGGGACTCGTCAGCTAACGCTTTATCTAGGCAATACGCACAATATGCATATATGCCCATAAGAGACTAATCAATCAGAAGGGGTTTTGTGGAGATTTTAGTAATTTTATAGTTGAATTCATGAGTCTATTGAAGCTAGACCACCATGGAAAACCTGGAAGCACTGGACGGCCAAGTCGTCCTATTGTGGGACTCCTC
>NC_031502.1:26089807-26103522 GCF_000237925.1 Schistosoma mansoni | reverse complement strand
TTGAAGTAATATATATGCACTGGCTGAAACTAAACTTTCCCACTTTTGCTGTTTTTACGTGCTTCATTATATCGTGAAAATGATTAAACAGAATGTGACTTATCAGGTAAATACGTTACAGAAGAAGTAATCAACTAAATGACTTGAGCCCAAAATTGTTATTAATACTACCAAAATTACTTGTACTAGCTCCTTTGCTGACGTAAATGATGAGTTGGAAAAAAACAACCATGAATTGATTTTGCTCACAAACAATTCACAGGGTTTCCAACATTCATTAAAGATTAATGGAATACTTTACACATATTTTACATAGAAATAGATGAAATTTAACTTCATACTTTTATTATAACTCGAAAATCTATTTGTTTCTCGTAAAGGCTTTGAATGAGGACTCTCACCTATACACTAAAAAGTTCAAAAACACAGGCAAATACTACTTTGAGCCAAATATTGTGACCGATGACTCTTGCATAGACAATTGTTTATCAATACTTAAACATTTTGGATGATAGTTGTGATAGTTCTCGAAGTTTCAGCTCCGTACATTAGAACTGTCTTGACGCTCGTATTCAGGATTCTGACTTTGATGATGGTTGACAGTTGTTTTGAATTCCATATGTTCTTCGACTGTATGAATGCTGCCCTTACTTCACCAATCGTTGCCTTTACGTCTGCATCGAATCCTCCTTGTTCATCAATGATCCTGTCCATGTACGTGAATGTTTCCACCTCTTCCAGAGTTTCTCCATCAAGTGTGATTGGTTGAGTTGGCGCTCTCTGTGTCGTATTTGAGGATCTTGCTTTTTCCCTTGTGTATTTTGAGGCCTACTCATGCAGAGGCTACTGCTACACTAGTTGCCTTTATCTGCATTCTTTGGTGTGTATGGGATAGAAGGTCCAGGTCATCTGCTAGGTTCAAGTCGTCTAGTTGATTGAGAGTTGTCCATTATATTCCGTGCTTTCCTTGAGATGTGGAGGTCTTCATAATTCAGTCAATCACCAGAAGAAGAAGAAAAAGGGGAGAGAAGCAGCTTTTTCTGACTAAGGTTTTCATTTGAAATTCATCTGTCAACTGTTCTCCATGCATCACTTTGCAGTGTAGTCCGTCGTATGAATTCCGTATGATGTTGACCTTTTTCTCAGGTACACCATAGTGTCGAAGAAGTTTCCATAATATTATCCGGTTCACACGGTGAAACGTCTTCTCATAGCCAATGAAGTTGATGTATATTAACGAGTTCCACTCAATTGATTGTTCAACGATGATCCGTAGTGTCGCAATCTGGTCTGCGCACGACCGATCCTTACAGAATCCAGCCTGTTGATCTCGAAGTTGGGCGTCTACTGAGACTTTCATCTTATTCAGCAACACTATTGATAACCTTTCCAGGTACTAACGGTGGTGTGATTCCTCTGTAGTTCTTACATTTGCTATGATCTCCTTCCCCTTATATCTTGGTGAGATATCCTTCTTTCAAGTCTGTCAGTGGCACTTGTTCCTCCTCCCAAATCTTCCTCAATAGAACGCGAAGCAAGTTTGCAGTTACCTTTATGTCTGACTTCAGTGCTTCAGGTGGTATGTTTTCAGGTCCTGTTGCTTTCCCACTCTTCATATGTCTGATGGCCATCATGATTCCCTCGATCGTTAGTAGAGTGACATATTTTAGTGACCATGGAGTATCTGACTTCAGTTACAGTGGACGAATGATCGTTATCAAATGATTGCTGTCAAATCATACATATCGTCAATCCTCGCATATAGTTGTTGACTTAACGCGCGTTAGTGAATGACGTAATTAAATAAGTGAAATACGAGAATGAATTTCAAATACGTGAATTTCATACAATTGTTGATCCAGATTAAAGATCAAAGAAACGAAGCGAAGAAGGTAAAAAGGAGAGAGTGAAGCAAAACCAAATGATGCGCGATGAAGAAGGCGTGTGATCCAACTCAACCTAATCAAACGTGACTTGATATTTATAGTCAGAAAAAAATAAGTTACAGTCATGTAATGAGCAAGGTAAGCAATTAGCACACATATTATCATATAAAAAACAGTCAGGATTAATCAGCGATTAGGTGATAGGATGGAAATGTGTCTTGGGAAGAATGAATAGATTGATCTGTCCACAGGTTCGAATAACCTATGTGAGTTTGACATAATGTCAACCCCTACAATCTATAGGAAGGTCTGTAGGTACTGCTTCGATGTCCGGTGGATTCAATGGAGCTGGTCTATTCAGCAGTTTCTCGAAGTGTTCCATCCATCTCTCCCTCTGTTATTGAATCTCAGTGATTTGTTTGCCGTTTTTGTTCTTCAGCTGTCTCTCTGGCTTCCTATATCTTTCTGACAGTTTCTTCGTCATATCATAAAGTTGTTTCGAATTCCCTTCTCATGCAGCTTTATCTGCTGTTGCTGTTAGGTCTTCCACATATTTCTATTTTTCAGCTCTTATGCTCCTCTTCACTCCCTTGTTTGCTTCTCCGTATTTTGCCCGCGCCTTGACTTTCTCTGCTCGTGTTCGACTGTTGTTAATTGCTGCCTTCTTGTTCTTCCTTTCTTCAATCTTGTCCAGTGTTCCCATAGAGATCCATTCCTTATGATGATGCTTCTTGCTGTCAAGAACCTCTTGACTTACTGAAGTCAGTGGTTCTTTGATCCTGTAGAGCTCGGAACGTGTTGTTGGGAGTTATCTTGAATTCTCCTCATGAGCTGAACATTATAAAAACTTATTACTACCCTGGTAATCCGTTTTTTGTTATTAGTTTTATTTTGGTTAATATTTAGTTTATGTTATATTCCTCTTCCTCCTTTCTCTCACACATTTCTGCTTACTTGTCTCTCTTAAATTATATGAACTCTCCAAATTCTATCCAACTATTACGTAACCCATCCTATTTGTTTTTAACTCCATGACTCCTTTATTACCTCTAAAATTATTACACAATTTGTCTTTTTGAACTCCACTCAACTATTACACCACCCACCCTTTATGCTTTCTTCATTCTAATACCTAATAACCTCTGACCTTTCCTTGCATATATATATATATATAGTTACCATTGCTAACCTTTTATCATTCCAATCCTTTACATTCAATTATGTCAATTGTTCCACACTATTTATTACCCCAATGCTAAAATTCTAATACATTTTTGGTTGTAAGCAGCCGATGAGAAACCACGAAATATAATGAATTCATATTATTCTGCATCAATATTTGTTCTGTCTTTATTTAAATTCATAAAGGGAACTAACTGCATGAAACTTTCTATTCCAATATTTTGTGCACACTCGATCGGTAGTCATCTAGATGGAACAGTATATTTGTTCAAGAATTAAGTTTGGGGTGAGTAGGTTGAACGAGATCTGTTTACTAACTATGCAACTTGAATAGTAGGGTATCAATAAGCGTCAGTTTTTGACCACGTATCTATAGTTATGTTGTTTGGTTGAAAGCTAAGAGCATCAGCACCAAGTGCTAAATATTTATCAAGCAATCTACTCAAAGGCATTATTTACAGTAACAATTTCGTTCAGTAAGCAGAGATGGATAGTGGCTAGCAGTGGAATCCAGGACGCGCGTTTCGTCCTATTTGGGACTCGTCAGCTGGATGTACTTGCATCTCGTTCAGTGCTTATTGCTTGCAAATTGTGTATGTTACTTTTAAGTTTGTACTGATTTATCTTTATTTACAATCAAACAGGGTTTATGATTTAACGAAAGCATTTACCACTAGTTTCTGATCATTATAAGATTTCAATGTTTGTTTAAATTTCCTAAAAATGTTCATAAATACCGATCAGAATACTTTTAATAGGAAAATATTCTACATTGTAATAGTTTATATTTCAGAAAAATCATGTTTTGTTTTTCACGCATAAATTTTAAATGAAATCTCGAGTAAATGACCTTTAGCACAGAATTCTATCTAATTAGTTGGATAAATTCTAAAGTTGAATGAATTCTTTTATTAATAAAGTGGCTCATTATACTGTTTTAATTATAAGTGATTAAGCTTACAATATCTGTAGCTGACATTTCGATATATTATTTCCGAAAATGTGCTATTATTTCCCAATATTTTTTATTGCTAGGAATCGAAACAGATAATATTACAATGATCTTACATTAGAATGACAATGAATGACACACGGCGGAGCTGTAAGCAAATACGTTGACATAAAAATGTCTATTGAATAGTAAAAGTAACTAAGCTTGTTATTAATACGTTTCCTTGACGAAAAGAAAAAAGAGTTGGATTCGTAACACAATATTTGTAATGAGCAAAGAAGGATAAGGGCTAGTAGTGAAATTCAGGACTCTCGTTCCGTCCTATTTGGGACTCGTCAGCTGGATGAACATGCATTTCAGAGTTGATGTTCAGCCTGGGATTCGAACCTAGTACTGTTCGCTTCAAACACCGTCGCGTTATCCACTTAGCTACTGAGACTTGATATCCATTTGCTTGTGCAATTTTCTCCATTACTACAAATAACAAAATATTTCGATTTCTTAAGAAACCACCATATTATAAATGAATTGTGTTGATAAAAATAAATGAACCAGTGAATCAATATAAGATAATATATAATAGGTAGTATTGTTTAAAATCATTCATTTGATAATTAGTGTGAAGAGAGGATAACAGTACTTCCCCTTAGTATATGTACGTCAGTTATTCAGATGATTAGCAAAAGTATTGAGACACAAATTAGGGGACAAACAAATTTGACTTTCCGTTGACTGAATCACACAAACACCTGAGATGAATTCATGATGTCATTTGGTATTTATTCATTTGTGGGAATACAGGTAAAGAAAATTTATCAGTCTAATGTGTCATCGGTCTTTACAATTTCTTTTGTTTCAAACGGGATTGAAACGACTCTCGTTCTCTACAAAATGGATGTTCAATAGAACAACCAACTTCACAGATACATTGACATAATAATCAAGGATTTATCGAGGAGATCTGCTTCAATCGAATTATCCTTGAATAACAGTGGAGAAATGGGATTGGAATGGAAGGTGAAACATAATAAATAACCCAAGATATTTTATCAGTGTTCCTTTTACTTACTTGTAATAATATATTTTCACTAATCTGACTTGAAATTATTGTAGTTTACACTCGAATGACTAAGTTTTATGTAGTCATCATTTATGTATGCAGTGTGCAGATTATGAAGAGTGAATGAGATTGGAAGAAACTGTCTTGTTCGAGAAACTAATTTACAGTTACTTTCAAAGAATTAATATAAATTTTGAAATTTTGTAGAAGTAACCTGCACGACTCATCACTATTTAACATGACTTTTGTTCGTGACAATAGCGACTTTTCTTATTTTGGACTAGGCTATATGAAATTACTTATTTTTTAGTTTCTCGATGTTTTTTTTTTGGAAGTTAAAGAATTAATCGCGCAATTTGTTATATTACTAAATTGAGTTCTGATTTCAATCAAATGTATATTCTTAGTTTCCCTTTAAAGAATTGTTGTTAGCAAAGTAAAAGAAAATAAAAACACTTAGTGAACTTATAAACAATTTGAAAATGTCACTTCAGTTTGGATTTCATGAAGGGAAACGAAAACAAATTAATCATAACAAATTTATTGAATTAAGGGATAAAAAAATCTTTAATGAGGAGTATATTTATACTTTATTAATTTGAGAAAATATAAACGATGAAAATTCAAGTAATTTTTTGGGTAAGATGCTTTCAGATAAGAAGTTATAATTAATTATGACAATTTTAGTAATATGATGCTTTTGGTAAACTATTTGTGCTTTATAATCATTTTCACTATGCTTGTGCTCTTAGTGAATTGATATATTGGTTAATTGATGCACATAAATGGAACGACAAACAGAGGGATACATCGGTATATAAATAAACAAGTAATATATAGTAATATGAAAAAGTCTGAGTTGAATAATATACACATACTTTGGGATTTTTCAGATAAATATGGTACAATTTTTTGATAATTAAAATTTTTGATACCGTATCCCAGCAGTTACTCATACCAAATGAATGATACAGTTCATTTAATATCTGAAGATTTGCTATGAAATCAAAGCTCAAACAACAACACATAACAAAATATTTGTTATAGATTTAAACCTGAAAATTGTCAAAGGTACCGCGAACTCCGAATCTTTGTTGAATATTTAACTGAGTCGTTTATAAAAATGATGATAAATTTGAAGTTTACGTGAACATTGTGACTTGATTTGTGTTCCTTTGATCATGCTTATTTCATAGACAGAATAGTTTGATGGTTCAAGACGCACAGGAAAAAATTACATATGTAAACGGCTTCTCAATTAATGTAAATTTCATCTTCTAAAGACAGTTCTGATGCAGGCTAATTAGCTGAAGATAACGTCACATATATGATGACAAACTGTGTGGGTATTTTTATCAGGACGAAATCAATTATTGGTTGAAAATTTCATCAACAACAATCTTCCAAATTTTCGTCAGGGAAAATACTGTTTGTCTTTTGAAAAAGACTACATTAGGTAGAAGATTACTTCCGCCTTTGTTTTGAAAATGAAACTAGACGTCTTCTTCTGATAGCAACGGCCTAAAATTTTCACATTCTCTATTCTGTCTATATAAATTAGATTCATCGAATAGGCTTTGTGTAAATTAATTTGTAGTCTGAATTCAACTCTCACTTGGATTACCACTAAAAATCCGAGAGCAATACAAGGACAATTTATTCTAGTATGCGAATCCTCAACAGTGTTCGAACACAACCTCAGTAGATATAAAACCCATTACCTTAAATAACGAAGTCTGATGGACAGGGGTTTAATGCAACTAGAGATAAGGGTTCTTAAATATGCTTGTACAAATTGAGTCCATTTATTGACAAGTGATCTGTTAAGGGTTATTTATTATGTTTCACCTTCCATTCCAATCCCATTTCTCCACTGTTATTCAAGGATAATTCGATTGAAGCAGATCTCCTCGATAAATCCTTGATTATTATGTCAATGTATCTGTGAAGTTGGTTGTTCTATTGAACATCCATTTTGTAGAGAACGAAAGTCGTTTCAATCCCGTTTGAAACAAAAGAAATTGTAAAGACCGATGACACATTAGACTGATAAATTTTCTTTACCTGTATTCCCACAAATGAATAAATACCAAATGACATCATGAATTCATCTCAGGTGTTTGTGTGATTCAGTCAACGGAAAGTCAAATTTGTTTGTCCCCATATTTGTGCACAATGGTCTCACTACTTTTGTTAATCATCTGAATAACTTGAGAAATGGGGAATGTTGATTTATGGATTTCAGACAAACCATATATATGATGCATTATATCAACGTCTCAATTTATGGTAACCTTACTACTAGTTATTTGACAACAATGTAGACTGCTTCGTTTAAATTTCTGACTACATAGACAAAGTGTTCAACATGTCTATGTTGACAGTCAGCTTGGATTTAGACAAAAATTTTTAATCATCGTCAGCAAATTTACGCCTAAATTGTTTCAACATGCTTGCTGATTGATTTGGGAGAATCTGATAGAAGAGTTTGAACAAATGTTTTGTGAAACACATTCCGAAACCTATAAGTGAAGGAAGTGCTTACAAGTTCAATCATCAGTTGCTTGATTGCTGAACGATATCTACATGGTCATCAAAATTTTGAACAAACGATATAAGTCGAATTCATTTCCTTTATCGGAATCAATCGTCACTGCGTGTATCAATCCTGACGTACATATACTAAGGGGAAGTACTGTTATCCTCTCTTCACACTAATTATCAAATAAATGATTTTGAAGAATACTTCTATATATTATGTCTGTTATTTTATTTGTGTGGAACATTGCATTAACTGTTGGATGTGAGGTATATTTGAAAAAAATTAAAAAATTAGTATCACGGAACTGTGTCGTTTCATTGGAGTATATTACCGAAATTTACATGGCCTGTATCGACCTTGAGGAGCCAAAGTGCATTGCTTTAAGCTTACGCTGTGTTTTAGCAAATCAAATATTCTACTTTGTACGATTAGAAATAATCAATATCTTTCATTACAGTAAAACAGAAAGTTTTGGAAAATTAAGTTAACTTACTCTTTTTTTGAAATAGTACAACTTATTTCATTGATTTCTGAAGATTTACACACTTTTATTACTCATTCTGCAAATAACGTGAGCATTTCAAATGAATGGATTTATCTTGATAACTGCTATGAATAATGTGAACTTTTAACATTTAATATAGTAGGTGTCTCGTTAGGGTTGTAAAACCGTACTAATTCCCGCGAAACATATGAGTTCCTTCAGTAATGTTCATATATCCTAATGACAATAGTCAATTATCCCAAAAATTAGGTTCATGATTTCTTGTTGACTCCTTTTAAAATCATAATATCAAATGAAGTATACAAAATATCAAGTCACACTGCCGATCACATCATATAATTTAATATAAAGAATTTAATCACCACAAAGGACTGAACACGATGACTAATCAGTTTTCTTTTTGTTATTTTTACATTTACTGGTAAGAGTCATTTCTCGATTATGTGTAGAAATGTTCTAACCTTTAAATGAAACGTGCTATGAAACATGGTATATTAAGTCTAAAATATAAAAAAAACTATTCGATATTGGATAAATTAGAAAGACACGGAGGAAAACTAACATATTTCAAATAGTTGGAAATGTCCCCAAAATTAGTAAGACTAAAGATTCACTTTTTTCTTAACTACAAAAAATGTAATTTTGTATCAATACTCAGATGAAAAGCTTACTTCTTCCTCCTCATATAACTGTCACACTAGAAAGTTAATGTATTTCCAAGTTTTTTTTCTTTAAAATGTACTATTAACAAGGTAGTCATTAAAAAATATGGAGTATTCATTATGATTTTTGAATAAATTTCCTTCACTTTATACATTTACATAGTGAAAATAACATCAGTAAATCATGTCAAGGAAAAGATCTAATAGCATGAGATGGTATTTTCAATCATGCAAATTTGTTCCATTTATGGGTTAGTGTCACATTTTTAGTAGACAAGAAAAGCTATTTAACTTATTCAGGTGTGAATGAGAAAGTAAAATGGTAACTATATAAGATATTAACGATGAACAGATTAATTTCATGAGAAAATATAGTGAGGAACTGAAGAAATCCTCTGCGTTATCAGAGGAAATAAAACCGAACTGAAAGAAGTGGTTAAAAGTATTCAGCATATAGCAAATAGATTCTCCTTAATTCTGACATTATATATATATGATGTGTGGTACTTAGTTACGATCGAATTTCAATTACCGAACTTACTTGTACTTGTATGATAAACAGTATCATCACACAATTATCATTCATTTCTTGACATCCCAGGAATTGCATGAATTTTGAGCAGTTTGAAGTTCTGTGATGTCATCTATTTTAGATGGAGAGCCCTGGATGTAGGCTTTGTTCTAGTCATCATTCGTTGGCAAGGTGCCCCCATAGCCTTGAGAAAATTGATGTCCCCTGTGTGACTTGAGCCCGTGCCCCTCACGTTCACAGTCTGAGACATTCCGATAAAACAATTCAACATAACACATGCGACGTCGAAAGAATTATATTATTGGTTCAGTTGCTATCTTATCAGTAATAAAAGACTACACAATCACTATATTGGTTATCACTCAGTGGCCACTCAGTCATCACTGTCATTTATCTTTACGTAAGATTTACTTTTGGTCTCTTTCGATCTTTACGTGCTTTGTATATATCAAAGGACGTTTTTCATTTAACTTATTATATAAAGAGTTTACAGCTTCTCAGAATCATTCAACACTTTTAAGATTACTGAATTTATGCATATTAGCTATTATTCTATACTGTTACACATCATTTTTTCCTGGACTTTTGGTAAAATATGTTGCTGCGTTGCGTTGTTCCAAAGGAAGCTAGTAGAGTAAACGCTGATTCTTTCGATCTGATTGTAAGTATGATTGTAAATAGACACTTTTAATCTTGCAAACAACTAGTTAGTGTTATTCTATCAAATGTAACTCGCCCATTACACTTAATTCTTTCTTCGCGCGTTTCTTCTTACAGGAAGAGATACAGATACCTGTATCCCGTTCTGCATCACAATACCAAATGTAATATATGACGTAAAGGTTTTAAGGTCTGATCTAACCAAAAGCTAATATTATTGAATATGCGTACATGTTATCCGTTTCTGTAAAGCTCCTTATTTTTTTTAATGAAAATTTCATTTAATCTTATTTGTTTGTATAGATAATTTTTGTGACGTATAGAAACAGTAAGCAAAATGTGTTGAAAATTTACATGCACTGAACATATATTTTTGAATAAAGCGATTATTATTATCGTTATAACTATTATTAATGAGCTCGTATTTCTCTCACACACTCATATTGTATGTGTTTGTACAGACATGTGCCTGTATCATACTGTAAGTTACTACGTGTAACTTTAGTGGTTCAAGAGCTTTACACTCACTTCAACCAGTTTTCCTTTGAAAATGAGTGATTTAAAGGAAACTGAACTAAGATCATCCATTAAAGTGACTGTTTTATACATTGGAATAAACCTGTGTTGGAAGCTACTTGTAATATTTATCTTATTAGTCGTTCAAATCACAGTGAGATTAAAAAAAGGGAAATCAAAATGTATGTTGAAAACCAAACGACAGCAGTCAGTTTGACTTGATGATCATTATATTTCCTATATAATTTCTCATGGCAAAATGATTATGATCTAAATAAGTAACAACTTGTATGAGTTTAGTGGAGTCAGTTTGAATACTAGTATATATCAACAAAATTTAAACAAGCCAAAAACTGTTATAATATCAAATGAAAGTTTTTAAAACTGAATCGTGTTAACTTTAGAATTCTGTGCTATTAGTAGCTTAGTTAATCTAACCATGAAATCCTAAATGTGTTTTATTTACAATTCTTTAAATTTCGATATTTCAATTGGTAGTATCTGCGACTGTGATGCCGTGTTGCACAGATCTGTAAGATAAGTAAAACTTCCTCGATGATTCCAGATAATTCCTGATTATTAGTGTCAACTAACATAAGACCAAATTCAAAAATTTTATGCTGATTGCCACCAAACATTTAACAGTAATATATATTCATACATGGTATCTGACGGTTCAGTTTATCTCTAAATAGGGGACAATAATAATGTAGTGTACTTTTAATTGGATAAAGTAACCGATGAATATTGAACAATTGTTTGTCTGTTTTCAAGTACAAATAAATTTCATGAAATTACTCGAATAAATAGTCACAAGTATCGGTCGTATGTATCATCAAACTGTCATCTTAAAATGTATTAGAAAATGAACGTATTCAAACATGGAATCAAAAAGTAAATTGAAATGAGTTTTTCGGATGTAATTTATAAAAGATGAAAAGTATGTCCAGTGAAACAACGTAAAATGTAGAAAATAATATGATTTATTGTTTGAATATCTCATTGACATAACAAGCTAAAGATTTTAGCTCAAAGTACTCGGGATGTGATAACTAGTTTAAACGACTCAACATACCAGTACTCATTGTTTGCTTTCAGACGGTTTAAGACCAAGGCGTTTGGTAATAAAATTTGATCAACACTTATGACTGGAAATATTAAGCTAGTTACTCCTAAGTGTTCAATCAGTTTAAATATCCAAGTTTTACAGGAGTTTAGTCATTCCTGGAATATTGACGCAACTGACTGTGATATTTAGTAACAAGAGATTGAATTCCTTTATGATTCGATATTTACCGGCAAATACCATTAAACACAAAACATAGGCTTAATGATTCCTAAAGAATACCTTCAACGAACTCTCATCACTTTTTAATAATACGTTAAATTTTTAAGTTTTATAAAGCAAGTAGAACTTACTATATAATAATTAAAGTTAAAATAACTACTGGAACGTAATTTAAACTGGCTTATTTCGATATTTTTTCCCACTATAACCTAATGTTAATGAGTAACAACCACATATCTCATAGATCAAGGTCAACAACAATTATTTCTGAAAATGCATCGCTAAGTTGATACATATTCAAACAGTTTTGTACCTGATAACAGGAAAAATGGTAATCGATTGAATCTAAGGCCATGGAATCGATCTTTTTAGTCTCAGACCGAATAAAACTTTTCCTATGTACATCAATGCAACATATCTGATGCCGATGATTACTTAAAATGAGTTGGCGAAAACGTTATTAATGATAAGCTTAATATATTTCACGAAATCAATACTTTTTATCGTTCAGTTTATGTTACTGAGCTTTATAGTTGACAAATATTTATATTGTGTACTTGGCTAAGTAACTGAATGTAGTTTCTATGACAACCACTAGATGAAAGCTAATATTGGCTGGAATTATGGTCTGTTGACATCAAAAGTTTATTGGAGTATCATGAGATAATCTGACCTTGTTTTTGATAGCAATAATTAAAAACAGAGTTTATATTATAGAACCGTGTGACTGAAGTGATCATAACAAAAGCATATATAAGTTATGCAATAAGTTTTCAACAGGTTTTCACTAAGTTTGTCAACTTATTCAAATTTCTTCCGTGTATATCTGTTGTCTACATCAACAGATGTCCATTGTTATCTTTACAACAAATATACTAATATATTTTTTGTTTCTAGGAAATGAATGTATGTGTAATTGTTTACTTTATATCTAGTGTTAACATGGTAGCAAAATATTACTTATCGTATAGTACAAAATAATCTAGAATTAAAGTATGTAAAGAAGTGACATTGACATTAAGAACCCTACGACCGACTATCCTAAGTTGCATCATTGATAACCGTGATGGCATGAGTTTTTAATCAATGCAAATCTGATTACAGTTAAGCGGATTTATAGAAAATTCCAATTCATTGGGAATTTATATAAGGCATACGATCTATTCTCTCTCCCCAAAAAATTATCTTAATGAGAATAAATATGTACATGAATGAGTAGTAAGTTTATCAGTTGAATCGTTTGGATTTGTACTATTGGTGTATGCAGTTCAGTGTACTCTGTTACACAAGACGTTTGTCTATTTTATTTAGAAAAAGCTTTCTTCACTCAATCGGATTAAAAGATTTTTTTCTTGTTATGAAATAATAAAAACTAGCTACCATATAAATATTCATCAATTATGTCTAAAAGCTCTAAAGGGAATTACAATAGGCTATCAAAAATGTACTCATCAAGAATATATAACGATATTATCATTCTTCCCATAAATTCTAATAGCTGGAAAGTGGTAATATGGCACTAAATAGATCATGCTCTTTAGTTTCCATTGATTCTTTTCGTATTTAACGCTAATCTTTCATGTAAAGTATGATTAGCTAATACACAACTTCCTTCTATGAATTCCAGCTATACAATCACATTAAACTGAATGTATTAAAAGATCCCAGTATTGTTAAAATCTAACTGACAAACCATCATCCCATGATGTCAGATAATTAGATCCCGTATGTTTCTTTCTTTCTTGAATTCGCTATCGACATTCTATTTGAACACTAATAGGTTACTAAGAGCTGTTATACGAAAGTTTAATCCAGAATCAACAATATTCAACTGGTGAATGAATAAAGTGTTTGTTTCTCATTTATTCGTGTTCAACCATTGCTTTTCTTTTTTACTTTAAAATATACATTTTTATTCAATTACTTAACA
>NC_031502.1:26068650-26089580 GCF_000237925.1 Schistosoma mansoni | reverse complement strand
TATCTTAGTAGACTTTTAAGACTACAAATATTATGAAGCTATGAAATGAACCATTACATCTGTCACATTCTTAAAACATCTACATTCTAGCTTTGTCCACAATGAATTATGTATTTTCACCGCAGAAAATATTTTGTTTATTACTCGGATCGAAGCATGGGAGGAAATGACTACATTGAAACATTTTAGTCAGAAGTCAAAATGGTAAACTATCACGGTAAATCTACTCTACTTTGAAAATTAGTTTGGTATAAACTTTTACTTTAGAAGTATACAAAATGTATTTTTGTATAGAGATTTGGACCAGTACTGGATCCGTTTTTTTTCGCTTTACGATATCTTGTGATACAAAGTTTAAGAAGAACAAACCTTAGATAATTCTCATATTGAGTAGGATTTTATATTAAATCTTTGTTACTGTTAGCTTTAATTTTTAAAAAAACTGTCGAAATTTTGAACGGTTGCAAAAACACATATGGTTACATTCAATATCATGATATCGTTTGTCAACAGGATAGTATTATGAACGTGTGCATCTCATTTCCAATACATAATCAATTATTTTAAAGAACTTTAAATAAATACATGTCAGTTAATTTTCAGTTTATTCTGAAATCTGATTTCGATTATGTAAAGCACCATGCATCAGACCTTGTTATCCCTGATGCTAACAGTGGAGAGTTGATACAACGGAAAAAACATAATTAGCGCGTGCAAATTTTAGTTCATAGTACATTCTTTATCACAATAGATTAATTTGGGATTTATTTTTATTTCAACGATTGTCTATAAGTATAATTTTGTTTAATTAGCCAACCGTTTCTATGTATTTCATAAGTATACAATAAAAGAAAGATGACAACAGTAATAAACTTGATTGTTATTTTGTTACAAAAATCAATATAGTTCAAGGTGGACATTCTCTTCTAACAAGAATTTATTCGGTAAATGTATCTGATTAGTAGAGAATGTTTGTGTCATTATTAAAAATAAAATAGTGAAATCAACTAATAATCATTTAACATTAGTTGATTATAATCAGAAGGGGTTTTGTGGAGATTTAGTATTGTCATAGTTGAAAGCATAAGTCAATTGA
This sequence comes from Schistosoma mansoni, assembly GCF_000237925.1. Classification (NCBI taxonomy): domain Eukaryota; kingdom Metazoa; phylum Platyhelminthes; class Trematoda; order Strigeidida; family Schistosomatidae; genus Schistosoma; species Schistosoma mansoni. The sequence continues at coordinate 26,088,484 of NC_031502.1, read as the reverse complement.
AGCTAGAACACCAAGGAAAATCTGGAAGCACAAAGGACAAAACGGCCGTCCAGTGCTTCCAGGTTTTCCTCGATGGCCTAGCTTCCATTGACTCATGCTTTCAATTAGTTGATTAGATTGTAATTTATAGTTAATAATAACTTATATAAGAACTTTCGTCTGAATTAGAGCGAATAGTTTCACGGTATTTGGACGCCGAGTTGATGTAAGACATTAAATAGGAATAATATATTTGTAAAATCTCAGCGAATGAATTTGAAGTAAATTCAATATTTCCTTGAAAAAGCTTGGACCAGATTGCCAGGCGAAACGTTGGATTTACTTCAAATTCATTTGTTGAGATTCTTCCTATTTAATGGTTTAATAATAACATTATTAATTATCCTGCTTAAAACTAAAACGAAAGCATTGACATAGTGGGAAAAATCAAAATGACAAATATAATAATCAGCATTATTTCTGGCCACTAACTAACAATAACAAATCATATTCGATTGCATAATCTAGGGTTATATACAATAAACGAATATGTTTGTATATATTAACCAGTACAATTCATTAAATCAATAGTAGATTTCAAACACTTATAATACTAATTACTAGTCTGCTGTGCAAATATAAACACTTTGTCCAAAAATCTGTTCATTTAACCAATTAAAGTTATTATTATTATTGCCGGGACATTTTAAGTAGATGATCAATATACCTTTATATAGCGTTATTAAAATGATGTATGAATGCAATTAATCAAAAGTTTTCGATTGCCGTTACCGTTTGGTTGAGTAGAGGTTTGGAGACGGATAAATAGGAAAAAAAATGTTGTAATTACATAGTGAGTGAAGTAACGAGTAGACTAATAGGTGGAAGAAAAGAAAAAATTAAATACAAGCTTTGAAAAAAGAATATAAACAAATACAAACCTTTAATCGTTTCATTTATTCATTTCAAAAGTAGGAGAAACTAAACGAATATACTTACAATATGTAATTAATTATGAACGTGGCCGTCCAGTGCTTCCAGGTTTTCCATGGTGGTCTAGCTTCAATTGACTCATGATCTCAACTATATAAAATTACTAAAATCTCCACAAAAGCCCCTTCTGATAATGATCATATGCTCACTAGTGACTGACTCCATGAGGTATTTTCTGGAGTTCTAGTGAGAAGCAGTAACCAGTGGAGTTCAACCAGGTCTCTTACGAGATATCAACTCACTGTAGACATTGGTGAACGATTGCTCAATTTCGTGGATTGGTTGAAGTTAGACATTAACATCCATTGGATGCCAGCTCAGTGGTCTATTGGTTAAGGGCTCCGGCTCGAGGCTGGTAGGTCCTGGGTTCGGATCTCGCGAGCGCGGGATCGTGGATGCGCACTGCTGATGAGTCCCGTAATAGGACGAAACGGCCGTCCAGTGCCTCCAGGTTTTCGATGGTGGTCTAGCTTCAAATGACCCATGATTTCAACTATGAAAATACACTTTTGTCATCATAGCTTGACTTTAGACGGAGGTCTCTTAAAACAAGGGAAAACTGGATAGCTGTTTAGTCTTGATTTAAGAACTATCAGCACTGTGTCTGAGATTTCAATATGAAGTCGAATTTAGGACCTTCGTGTGCTGGAGTTAGCGTATAAAATATACTTATTATATTAGCTAGTAAAGCAAAATGTTTTTGGATTGAATGTGAATATAAATTAGGGTTGAGAGATGTGTAGAGACATAATATTACTAACAAATGACACTAAATAAAATGTAAGGCAGAGTTTTATATTCAGTTTCTAAACTCTGTATTAACAATACCTAACCTTAATAGAAACAATTTTGTTAGTCTTTTAACAAAAACTTTGGAAGTTCATAATGCAAACGAGTTTTGTTGAGAGTTTGCGAAAAAATTTAAGTCGGATAATTGGAATGTAAACCTTTTTAAATCAAACGACAGATTCCTTCATTCTTTTTGTTAAACCGGTATTAAGTGATTGAAATTATTTGCGATAATTTTGTCAGCTTAATGATTTCTAATAGATAATATATACATATAACTAAAGTGTAAATTATCAGATATTTAAAGTTCGAAGGGAAATGAGGTATTTTTATACGAATTTATATCTGATAACATTGATGTAATGGGCACAAAGTTAGCTGACCTAATACCTCAAGTATCAATTTTATCTGCCGTTTATCATATTCGTTATCATTATTATCATAAGAAGTGTCAAATTATTATGGTATGCCAAGACATATATAAACTAATCAATACTTAGATAGGAATCAGTTGTTTCATCAATTTTTACTACGCTTAAATGAACTAACTCGTACTTCTGTTGAGTTGTGAAATGTGAACTGAAGTTAACTTTAGTTCATACAGTCTGAAAAGAATGGGTATGAACACATCTGTGTTAAAAAAAGATGACGATCTTAGGTTTAGTTACTTGTAAAACTAGAAGGGAGCAAGTTTTATCCTTCCATTTAAGAACGACATTATTTTTTCATATTCTTACAAGCCATTATCAGACTTGATATCATATAGTAAATTACTTTCAACTGTTCATTACACATTATAAGCATAGATGGATGATGGCTAGCGGTGGAATCCAGGATGCGTGTTTCGTCATATTTGGGACTCGTCAGGCGGATATACCTTCATTTCAGAGTTGATGTTCACTGTGGGACTCGAACCCAGTACCGTTCGCTTTAAACTCCATCAAGTTATCCACTTTGCTGCTGAGTCCCGATAGCCAATAGCGGTACAGGGTTAGAGTCCTGGAGTAAGCGTCAACTATGGGATGCAGGTACATCCAACTGACGCGTCCCAAATAGAATGAAACACGCGCCCTAGATTTCACTGCTAGCCATCATCCATCTTTGCTTATAATGCTTGAGACTTCAAGCAATATCGAGGTAATCCGCAAAGGATGCACATATGCCAATAAGAGACTGATCAATTACAGTCCTAAACATCAATGGGAAAATTCGAACAGACAATACAAAATGAATATTCATTACACAGTTGATCTAAGGATTTATGTTAGATGATAGAAAATCAGAATGACTTTTGTTGAATGATCATTGTATAGTTCAGGGGTTTAGATTTGAACGAAGTATAAAATTGAATAATATCTACTTCCTTACTCTGTAACTTGCCTTCACCAATATACATTATGAGGTAAAAAAAAAAAACATATCAGCATTCAATACTACTCAAAAATAAAGCTTAATATACTTAGTAATGTTTGTATGGAGAGTATACTGTTGTGGGAAAAATATCTAAAATAGTGATTTAAAAAGTACAAATTCGTCTCTCCAATTGGTTAATTTCAGAAAAAGTCACTAAGCTTTGGTAAGCATCGCTTTACACAGACATATGTGCATCATTTTCCATTCCGTTTGAAGTAAAACAGTACAAGTGGGATTTGTTATGTAGTGAAGTGCTTTATTTTCAATATGAATACTAGAAAAAATCTGACGTTACATAATAGCAAAATGACAGATGGGCTTATGGTAATGGTCAATAATTCAAAGTAACTTAATATAGGTCACTATATATGGTACTATTTTTATTATTAGTAGTAGTATTAGTTGTAGCTATAATTTATACCCATTATTGTAGAATTATTAGTATGTATATGACCTGTTTTTATCGAGGCAAAACATAGATGCGTGACGAGTTAATTGTTTCTTACAGGCTAATTGGATTTCATATATTTATGGGTTATTCAGAATTCGTTTACATGAACAACAATTATTTCAGCACCGTATATTTTATAAAAAGTTCACTTTGTCAAGTTAAAGTATGTTAAAACAAGTTTTAATAAATCACACTATTATTAATAGATAAATTGAAATTAAATGTTATGCTTTATTATTCACCGCTTACTTACCGTTTGAAACACTAAGTTTGTTCTCATTATAGGTGAACATTTTTATGTTTTGAATTTAACTCTTTAATGAATCTCGGTCCTTTTGTTCGCTCTGAGTACATTATTGTAACTAAGGTGATAGTGTTGAGATTTTTGCGCAAACGGGAAGTGGTTTTCATGTCAAAATGATATCACGTGGTACATTAGTCAAAACTTGGATGCACTAAGGAGATGATTCGTCTTAGTTTAAGACTTCTCAGCAGTCTGTAAGAATAACATTCATAAATACGTTTAATATGTGATATAGAGTGATTCTAAACCAAGTGTCCCGCTTTGACTTAGTTGACTTCACAGGTAAGGAATTCCTGTTAGAAGTTTTGGAGATCCATGTCATAGGTTATCTTCAGTGAGCACATGATTATTGTACACTAAGGTGGTTGTATACAGTTTGAAAGTAATTTTGATCAGTAAAGAAGGAGCCGAGGAGTAGAATGAAACAGCCATCTGTTGCTTATTTATATCCTATTGATTCACCAGTTACTATTAGTTTTTGATAGAAACCACATCTACAATATTATTCATTAGTTCATGGATGTTTCGATATGGTCAAATAACAAATATGTAAGGATCCTACTTATGTTAAGTGTAGGTTTTAATTATGCTCTCATCTCAATATAAGCAATCTGGTTAGCTAAGTAAACACTTTTGTACTTGAGTTTTGTCAAACTTTTCGTTTAAGGGTTTATGGTACCGACCAGATACCCAAACAAACGCAAATGCAGTGTGGTTTGAATCTTTTATTTAGTGAATGGAAGTCAGGAGTGTTAGCCACTTGGCAATCAGTCCTAATGTTTACATACATACATATGTATAACCCTTGAAGGTGAATTTATAAATCCAATTAGAAGGTAATGTTTTTATAAACATCCATTTTCATGATGGCACACCTTTACTCGTCAGATCTTGAATGTTTGGTGATAATTAATAGGTCGACCTCTGCTATCTACCCAACTTGAAATTATCCAAGTAAATATTTATAATATACATCTATTAAACTTTACTCGCTTGGGAGGCTGAAAAGTAGATTATCTCTTGGCTGATGAGAAAACTTGATTTCAGAAGATGATAAAAAGTGAATAAATATACATGCTAAAGAAGTATTAACATCATCTAGTAAAACTAGGCTTAATTGTGACTTGGTGCCTAGAACGCTTTCAAGCATTCAATCATTTATTTAAACACCATCTCATCTACTTCATTTTATGTAGATGAGTAGCATAACCAGCTGTCAAACAAAAACACATGAGTTAAAGCCAAATATTTAAAAGTGTGTCTTATTACAAAGTTGTATTAAACATTGAATTAGCAAAAATAATGAATGTTCGTTAGAATATCAACTATGTGTTGGTTATTATGTTACATTTCCCAGTAAAACAAATTGGTGAAATATAAATAAAATTAGTTTAACAAAACAATTGTCATGTATTCTTACAATATTAGGTAATTAAACTTTGTAAATGTTCTTTTATTATTACAATAAATGAAATGACCAGAAAAGTAAGTTTGTCATCAAATGACCTATTTTAAAGTTATTCATTATGCTAAAACGTAAATTTCAATCCTCGTATAAAGATATCCATACACCATTCAGCCTAATTAGGTATTCAGTATAAAAAAAACTGAGATGACTGAAGGACGTTTTTTGTTTATAAAAAGACTTTCATTAAGTTGGGTTTCTTTCATTACTACTTTAAGAAGCGGGGTTCAGGATGATCATCTTTCTTAGTGGAATATTATGAAAAAAGGAAGATGCAGGAGTGATTACACTTGAATAAATCAAGAATTTCAAGTCTCGCTTTGAGTGCTACATATTTAGACCATCGAATCGGTGCCTAATGCTCAACATTCATAACTTCTCTTTAGTCAAGATATTGTGTGACTATCATTCCATCTCAAACTGAGAAGAAACAGAAGTCCTATGCTTCCTGGTCTTCATTATTTCTTTTGGATTCATCAATTTATGATAATAAATAGAAAGTTTTATAAGTTTCCTACCTTAATAATAATATTATACTCAGTGTTGAAGAGCTGTGTTATCATGTAAGTAATAGAAGTGATAAGCCATCTGAAAAGCTTTGATATTCTACTTGCGTCCTAGATTTATAATGTATTCAGCAGTCTTCCTGAGATATGGACGTCTTCATAATCCTGTCTGCCAATAGTCACAGAGAAATAGACGAGTGGAGGCAACCTTGTCTGTTACCAGATTTTACTTGACACACCTATGAGCAACCCACCACAGATGAGTTTACAATTCCGTCCATTATAGAAGTTCCATGTGATGTTAATAATCGTTTCAGGTACTTCACAGTGTCAAAAAGACTCAATAGAGTTATCCTATTCACTCTGTCCATCGTTTTCTCATGATCAAAGAAGTTGATGTTTAGTTTTCAGTTCCATTCACTTGGTTGTTCAACATTGATTACCAGTGTGACAATTTGGTCGGTATGTTATCGATCTTTACGGATTCCGATCTGTTGATTTTCATGTTGAGCGTATACTGAATCTCTGGTCAGGTTCAACATCACTCTGATGCCATGTAGTTCTCACATTTACTAATATTGTTTTGGTATCTGGATGAGGTGTCCGTGTTTCCAGTCTACTGGTACTTATTCTTCATCTCATATGTTGCTGAGGAGAACATGAAACATCCTTTAGGTTACCTCTATATTTGATCTCAATGTTCCAGCTGGTATGTTATCTGGTCTTTCTGCTTTCCCGCAGTTGATTTGTCTGATGACCTGAGTGGTTTCCTCGATTGAGATCAGCGTTTGTTTCTTCGATATCCGGTGGGCTCAGTGGAGTTGGTCTGTTGAAGAACTCTTCAAGTGCTCTAACCACTGACCTTTATCGTCTCGACCCCTGTCATTGGTGGGTCCATAGAATTGGATGACATTTACTGTAATTTCTTCTTTTCTTGTTTTGAAAGATGCGCTGGTGATCCTAGAACCATGAGTCTCCCATCCTATGGGCGCTCTTCATATTTCTTTGGACAGCATCACTGTAACGTCTTGTGTATGTTAGGCATCATCTTCTTCATGACGGGTATACAACAATATCTCTCTTGAAGTCTTTTCTGTGTATATTGTGTCCAATGAGTCCCAGTTATCTTACGCACAACCAATTTGTAAATTCTAGCTTCTCTGGCTATTTGGAGGACCATCTTAGTTTCCCGAACCGTTCGGACATTTTAATAATTGATCTTGTTTTCAGGAGGGGGCATTAACTCCTTGGCTTCCTAAGGAGTTTATATTTCACTACTAGAAGTGATAACTTCTTGATTTGAAGACCCGTTCACTCCTAAGGAACAGTTTAAACAGTCTAAGTGACATTTTATCGTTAGCAATTTTTTTAGTAAGGTTCTTGTTTACAATGTAGAACGTCTGAGCTTTCCTCCAGCCCTCCTCATTTACCTAGGATTCGGACCGACAGTAACCTTAACGGGCTCTAAGCGGAGTTGGATTACGACAGTTTTGTATCAAGAATTGGCTAATTCTGTCACTTTATGACAAAAGGTAATACTATATCATCCTTTTCTTCAATACATATGATGAATGTAGCCAAGTTAAGTAATTACTCAATTAGGAATCACTTTTTCGAAAGTCGCAGGTACTCCTTGTTGACAAGTGCCATCTGGCACGAAATCTAGGCTTAGGGTTTCTTGTTATTCATCTCCAAACAAATAACTTTAATGGAAAAGGTGAAACAAAATTTCGGAACCAGATTAAACAGTGTGATTTTAAAATCCTTATACTAGTTTCAAAATATTTAATAAGATGATATTGGTCTACTGCTTTACACCTCCACAATATTGTTTAAAAATCCTTCTTTTGGGCACAAAGTTTGAACCTTAGAAGGATTTATAGTTGAAATATTTAAAGATCATTTCTTTGTAACACTCAGTCAGACATCTGACTCACGCACTTACGGAATTTATTTATGAAAATATCATGAAAAAATGATTCGACATAATTGAGTAAACTTTATTAAACAGCTACAAATCCTTTTAGCCAAGTGATTAAAAACTTACGGGCATCATTTCAATATCAATAAGATAAACCTTTTGATTATCTGTGGTATTTTAAAGAACGATTACGATGAGAATCTAAGTTCATTAAAGCCATGTAAGCTAAGTCATTCTATATTGTCCAGTAAAAGCTGATAAGAAGTTTTCTGCAGTGTCTTTACTTATTTATAAAATGAACTTTTTATTTATTGAAGTAATGAGAGATTTGGATCGTAGATAACGGTGAAACCCAGGATACCTATATTATCTTATTTGGGACTCTTCAGCTGAGTGCATACGCATCACTACACCGACGTTCACACTGCAACCAACTCCGTACACCAACTGGTTTTGCACTAGGCTATTAAGTCCCATAGACAATAATTCGTTCATGTCAATATCACAGTAATCCGCATATATACTAATAGAGACTGACCATTAGGCGAAATAAATATGTACTAAGTTTCATTAGTTCTTTTAATGTGAAAACTGATCACTTGAAGCCGTAAGAATCAGGATCGGGAAAATTCATTTTCTTACATATTCAAACTGGAACTTCCGATATACTTTATTTCAAGCTGAATTTAACACTTCTTAACACTTATCAAGGTACGAATAAACGTTTAGAAGCCTTCTTATATCCTTTCGATATAAATATATATCATACATAAGATAAATCTAAATTACCTCTTATATAGGCATAATTGTAGTTTAATCTTTAATGTATTCACTAAACGAGTATTTGATATAACCCAATTTTCATTAAAAGTATTGTTTTTATTGGGAAAATGTATGCATCCATACATTTTACTTGGGTAATTCATTATCCCCCAATATCCTTATAAATAATTTCCATTACCAACATATACGGAAAATAATATTGAATAAATTCACTTAGTATTGTTTGTTTGAATCTACCCATTGATGTTTAGCACTGCAACTGGTCAGTCTCTAGTCGGCATATGTGCATACTGTGTGTATTGCCTCGATATAACCTTAATTCACAAGCATTATAAACAAATATGGATGATGACTAGCAGTGGAATCCAGGATGCGTGTTTCATCATATTTGGGACTCGTCAGGTAGATGTACCTTCACTTCAGAGTTGATGTTCACTCTGAGACTCGAACCCAGTACCTTTCGCTTCCAACGCCATCACGTTATCCACTCAACTACTGAGTCCTGATAGCCGTTTGCTTGTACAATGTGGTGAAGTTTAAATTCACTTAGTATTGTTTGTTTGTATCTTCCCATTGATGTTTAGGACTGCAACTTGTCAGTAATTATGTTCTAACTGACACTATACTGAAAATAAACACTAGGTGTAAAACCAAATGTATGATGCTTCATAACTGTTTTTGTCAAATCTCCTTGTTTAACTCTCAGAGAATGTTTATTTATGGACAATTAGTTTGTATTTTATTTTTGTAATGAATGGTTTGTTTTAACATTTTTTTTTCAAAATTAGTCTTGGAAAATTTATTTTCCCTTTCTATTATAAATAAACACATTAATTATGTAGTGAAGGTAATCAATCCAACTTCCGGTTAATAAATTATTCCATTAAACATATTCACGTTTTAAAAGGGTTCCAGTTAGTCAACGATTTACTTCTTATCTAGAAAGCTAAAATGCAATTTGCAAATAGCAAAATTATGTATGATAGAATTATGCAAATACGAGGATGATGATGATAAAATAGAACCATTTTTTTTGTTTGAACTGATTTGACGTAACAAAATAAACACACTACAATGTTTAGTGAATTTTCAATGTTATTAAACGATACTTCATTTTGGCATAAAAAGAGAAAGAGAAATTTAATATTCAAAAGGGTGATGATGAAAACAGAATGGATTAGTCCATTATTTTTTTTAATTTTCATTATTTGAAGTGATTTAATGCTTTGTCAAAAGAAAAAAAACGATGACACAAGGAAGTAATATTTAATCTCATGATACAATTCAACATCTTTTTGGCATAATGATGTGAAAAGTCGAGTTGTTTGTTCATATAATTACCGGATACAATGAATAGTTTATAATTAATTAGTTTGCTGTTTCAGATTTGTTCTTTAATAAATGAGTATAAGTTGTAGACTTAATTTAAATGATCTATCGCCATTCATTTTTAATAAGAAATATAATATGAGATAAACAATTAGCAATCATAACACCCTTCTATTATATAAAAAAAGAATTTCTATTCAAATCGTCCTTTTTTAATAGAGTATCTATTGTAGAACATGCATATTATAAAATCGTTTTTAGAATCTGAACAACTAACATTTTAATAAACTTACAAGCACGTGGCTATCAGGACTCAGTAGCTGAGTGGATAATGCTATGGCATTTGCAGCGAAAGTTACTGGGTTCCAGTCTCAGAGTGAACATCAACTCTGAGATGCAGGTACATCCAGCTGACGAGTCCCAAATGGGACGAAACGCGCGTCGTGGATTCTACTGCTAGCCAATATCCATCTTTGCTTATAAAGTCTTAATAGTTTTAACTATTCAACAACGAATTCAGTGTAAGCTTATTTAGGGAACTAACTAAACTCAAAACTTATAAAGATAAATAATGACAAAACAATATAGAACTAAAAGTTTGTTTAACCATGTTCAAGTGTTTACTGTTTATGAAAATCTGACTTATTTGATGTTTGTTTTTTATTTATTATTCAGATTGTGATGATTTCGTCATACATGTAGGGCTTCATCGACTAGTTTTTTTATATATGGTAAAATATTTTGAAGTAATTTCATTTCCATCGAAGTTAATTTCATCTCTCTCTTCTTTCAAATGCACTGACTGCCTGATGTCTAGGTCATCTGAGTATTAGGGAATATGTTTTAAACATATTTTACATCATTTAGTCTTCATGATTAACTATCTGGGTGCCTCACACAAATATACAATATCATAAGTACTGCATTCTGGAGGCGTCGTTTCATTCTTTCTCCTCTCTAATTGCATCCTTGTCTTTTAGTCAAGCAAGACTAAGACTATCGTTATGTTTAATTATAAAAGAGATGGAACAGTAAAATCATTTCAGTGCATCAGAACATTAGGAAGTCAAATAGTATAGTTGTTTCATTGAGTTAACGTCAGATCTCTAACTATATAAATCGTCCATTCATAACAAATATACAGTTTAAAAAAACAAACTATGAAATTGATTGGTTCATGAATAGTTACAAACAGTTCTTAGTAGTTTTCGAATTGTCTATTGTTCTTAAATAATGATAATTTCTTCTTCAAAACTTCATTTGTAGATCTTTAAATTCATTGTTAACTGATATCAAGACATAAATATGATTTTCATTTTCATTTGAGAGTCATTTATCACCAGCTTTGCGGTGACTGCCTATGGTTACTAGGCTATCAATTTCTAACATTAAATTGGATTTATAAATGTATCATCTGATGAAAATTTATTGGAAAGAACATTCTTTCCACATATTTCGTTGTTCAATAAAAATCTTTTTAATGATTACCGAGTAATAAACTGAGGTTGAAGAAGATGACTTGGAGTTAATTCAGAATACACCCACCTATTATAGAAAACTCATGTGAACAAAAAATAACCTCAATACTGAGAAATATACAAAAATTGTATGTGTGGTATTGTGGAAGACTGTTCATCAAACAGAGAAGCATAAGGAAAGTATTCATCTCGAATACGAAAAAACTGATCAGTAAAACTTAGATTTACGTACGAATAATAGAGGCAGAAATTTTTAAAATTTCCATTCATTGATAAACGAAGTAGAGCCTAACAGATAACTGGCAATAAATTAAATATGAGGAATGGATAATATTACTGTTATTATTATTATTAGCTTGCTACAAGTATAATTTCGGGTAGACGTTCAAGCTGTTTAGGAAAAACATCTTTTAGGTGGGAGACAATAATTAAGAAGGAACTGGAACTCAATTTCTTGAAAATTCGTTTGTACATTAAATCATACTTGGTGCTTACCATATTGAAATATATATAACTTTTCTTGGATTACTACTGCTACTACTTTTAATAGAATCCAAAGTGACATCTCAAGTCCATGTTACTTGCGTCCTAGCACAATCATCAATGTCTGTCATTTCATTTCCTGTCTGCAAATCAAAACATTCTATATTGGACTAGTCAAAAACGGTATTATATTGTTATCTGTAGGGGACTAAGTTCTTTTAAGTTCCAATGATAAATTAACGACAATTACTATTACACCAGATCTTTCAGTGGCTATTCAAAATTAAGTATAGGGTTCAATGATACAAACATATATCATATTAAAAAATGTATCTGAAGTTAAAAGATGATTTAGATGAATATAGACAAGAGATAAGAAATTTCGATCTATTATGTATATATATATATATGGTGAATCTTGACAAAATTTGCTTTACAACTGAACAGCTGTTCATTGTTTCATCAGATTTTTGTTACTACACAAAAAGCGATGTGGTCAGTATTCGGAAATGTTATATTTTCCAAAAAAAACCAATAATATATTATGTAGTAGGTAGTTTACACCTTTCCATCTATCATTGTATGTGAATGAATGGACTAAAGTGATTTTTTCTAGTGTGAAACGAACTACATAGTTTCCTTAAAATTACAATCAGTAATGTTTCAATCATATGGATAATTTTGTCTACTTTTTGTATACATATGTGTACTGAATACATTCTGTTAAATTTAGATACTTTTAGACTTACGGACTTACTAATTGGACCAGTGGAGTTTACGTAAAACCAAATTTTCTATAGTATAATTAAAAGACAGAGTTGATCTGAAAAATGTAGTGTATTTGTACTATACATATACTTGTCAAGGAAATTTATATGAAAATTGATCATGGCCAAACAAATAAAAGTTAGATTAAACAAAGTGATAATTTTAAATAAAGGAGAGAGAAAATTAACATAGAATGGGAAGAATAGAAAATGGTTGCATAACCCTATGCCGTAAAATGATTTAAAGATTACCAGGACAATCTGAAGGTTACAACAAATTGTTTCTGTACGCATAAGGGGGTTTGAATTTATGAATAGCTAAGGCTTCTATAAACCTAAGAACTCGTCCTTGACACTTTTTATCAAACGTTTAAAAAGCTGTATTGGTGTCCATTCTGTACCTAGTTTCAGTCATATGCTTTACTATCGATTAACATGGTTTTCCAATTCTCACGTTTATCTGATTATTTGATCTAAACTGATTTTGAAGCCATCCAGGCACATGTTCCATAATCATTGATTGCATTTTTCGATTACTCCTCCCTATGTATATGTTTTCACAAAAACATGTAAATTAGTAAATCCAATGGGATTTGACGTAATCGTTAGTGCAATGTCTGGGACTATTTGGAATCATGGGGTTAGTCGTTCCAGTCACAACCAGTTTAGCAGCGTAATGTGTTTTATCTATCGCTGCTTTTAGACTGCCTTAAAATCATACTGCTAGATTCACTCCTAAATTGTAGAGAGATATAAATAGTTTTATTTGGAGCAGAATTAAAGAGATATTTTGATGTTGACTAACTTTGCACCTATTTATAAACCTTAGTGGATGACCGTTCGACATTAGTGTATCATTTAGTTTTGCATCTTCTTCAACCATGTCTATGGCACATATTCTTTGAATCCTGTTGTAGAGGCACTATACCAAGCCTCGTTTGTGTTACAAGGGACAGAAACTGTGGAAATTTAAATATTGATCATATCAGGTTGGCTTCCTATAAACCGACCGATTTATAATTTCATCCTCCCTTCGACCCAAAAGTATGTCTAAAAAGGACAGTCAGTTATTACTTTCTTCACTGCAGGTCATTACGATATCATTCTGTACGCTATAGAGTTTATCTCATAACCGAGAAAGATCAAAATCTTTATCACATATAACTAATATATTATCCATGTATCTCTTATACAGAGTTACCTCATTGGTGAGCTCACGCGTCATATTTTCAACATATGACATAAATAAATCAGCTAAGAGAGGCCCTAAAGGGCTACCCATAGCAGAACTATCAACTTGTCGAAAATGTTCCCCTTCAAACGTAAATCGAGCCTTTGCAGTAAATAATAAAAGTAGTTCTTCTCGATAGAGTAGACCCGAATAGGAAAAAGGGGTAAAGTACTCGATATATGGTCACAAAGGAAATCAGCAGTCTAAGTTAAAGGTACATTTTTTTAAAAAGAGAGATTACATCAAAAGAATACATAATCTTTTCTCAAATACGATTTCATCAAGAAGATCAATTAGTTCGAATGTATATTTTAATGAAAACTTACATAATTTATAACGGATTGGGTTTAGCAACTTAGCTAACCACTTCGCTAGTTCATGTGTAGGTGAACCACACATAGATAATATAGGTCGTAATGGATTATTAGCTTTATGGATTTTAGGTAGTCTACATGAATCCGGAAGTACAGAAACGGTAGGGCTTTGGGATAGTCAATTTCTCTTTGTTTGTGACATTCATTTTAGAAAGCTTTGTTAGATTGGAATTTACTCTGGATTCCAATTTTCTAACATTAATATTAGATGAGACATTCACCAGGAACTTACTCTGATCACCACGTTTAGATAACGTTTTTATTTTATAGTCACATTTATTCTTAACAACCACCCCAGAGGCTTCGTCAAGTTTGAGGATCACAATGTCTGACCCACTTCGGGGAATTTTTTAAACGATAAATGTTTATAAGTCAAAATATTCCTGTGTCTGATTTGAGGACCGTGAAACTAGTGGTCAATACCATTTAATTGACCTTTATTAATTTTCGTATAAAAGGCTTTGACAAGTGTATGTGCGACCAGATGGTTCGAAATGTACAGCTCATATACATCACATCTTATTGTTCTATTGAAACTAATTGCTTTAAAACTGAAATATCATGAAGTTTATACAACTGGAGGTCACTTGGTTTATTTATTCACTTTGGTGTTCCATGAGGATTATGTACGAGGTAAACTTGAAGAAAAACTAAGATCAGACAGCATTGGATGGCTTTTTCCCCCTTTTCTTAATTTTCCCAGTGGTCTCACTCCGAACTCATACGAAAAGTAAGATAAAATGTTAAAATCATACAAAATATCAATTGAAAACCATTAGTATTTAATCGTTTAGCGGGTACCAGTGATTATATTTTCAATAGATTTCTCAAAGCTTAAGCGGGATATCTTAACTTTCAGTGTCAGTCAGCTGTGAAAAAAGAACTAAGCGTTTATGATACTGGGTAAAGTTTGTGTTATATCCCAAATCGTAGATTTATAGATTCCGACTGATTGGATGAATAGTCTCATCCCTACTTAGAAATATACACTACTAAAAAGTTTCGAACTAGAACAAGTTCGAAACAATTATATTTAATTCTTAAAAACTAATGAATAACGAAATAACTAGAAAGTTTATTCAACCATAGAGTAAGATAAGTAAGTGAAGCTTCTCGTACATCGATAAAACCTGCTACCGTCAAAAGAAAGAAAGCCGCAAAAATCCAGCCGATTTGGACAGTTTTCCCATACAAGCACGTCCAACATATCCAAATCTCACTTTACCGACGCTCATGCAAATTATTCAAACTCCAATTTGTAAATTTCAAAATTTTCACACCTATCTAAGATATACATAAATACCTCAAATGTGTCTCATCTTTGACATGAAAAGATTGACATTCTTTTCATAAATTTCCTATATGTTTTGCTTTGTTCCTGTGTAGTTTATACAGTTGTGCTAAGTTAATTCGGTTATTCATTGAAGGAGTGGTCTACACTAAGTTATGAAACGTCAGAAGTTCAATTTCCTACTGTATGGAATGTTACAAACTCACTATTTTATCGTTATTAACAACCTACTCTATGTTCAATCTATTTGAAATTATCACCTCGAACCTCACTAACAATATTCACATATAGCAACTAGTTTTTCATTAGTTCTCCAGGCGATGAATTTTTGGGCAAAAGAAAATAATGATAAGCCATTAATAATGATAATAATAATAATGATAAAACTTTATCCATTGATAATTTTAAATACAACAAGATCGACAAAATTTGCAGAATAAACTGAAATCATTCTATTTTAACACTTCTTATGAGATTAAAATTACAAGAAGTAATATAATTAAGAAAAGAAGGTTTGACATTACTGCATGAAGTTGAAATGGATGTTCACAATGCAACAAAAATCATGATAAAGGGGAACAGGATATATGATATGTGATCAGGCAACATTAAGATTGATGTCTACTTCTGTTGAAAAATAAGTGTGGAGTAGAAGAGATGATGTTATAGTTACTGACAGTCGGATTTAAGGAAAAACGATTTAACAGTCGTAATAAAATTAACCAATAATTGTATAAATACTCAAAATCTTTGGAACCAAAATCAAATTAATGTGTGAGCACTAACAATATAACTTAAGAAATGAAGAGGGGTTTGAAAGACGGGGAACTGATCATAAAGCTTAGTGAGATGTTAAACTTGTGCACTTTTGTGGAGACGATACATAAATAGTAGTCGTGACCGTTTAGTCTGATAACTTTCTTTCTTTCAGTTGTCTGTTAACGCTTTTCTGTTTTCTTAATGATATTGTCCTTATATTTTTCAATTCGTCAATTTCTCTGAATCATCGAGAACTTGAAGAATTTAATACCTATAATCTTTTCGATCCATTAAACCAACATCTAAAAGAATTGAAGCTTTTATTCATCTTTGGTCTTATTCAAATTTATTATGTTATGCCTACTTAACTTTACCGAAATATTTTGAGGGAAATAATATCAGAAAATAAAATTAATTAACTCATTTACAGAATAAAAAGCTTTTAACTTTTGTTTATTTATGAAATAAGTCGCTAGCTAATCCCTTCAAGCATTTAAAGGTAAACGTTATTAAGCGGCTACTTAATAAAATAACAAAAGTGAATTTATTAGGAACCTTTACATGAATTGGTTATGATAAAGTTGAATTCTTTATCCATCTATAATAATTACTTGACTTTCAAAGTAAATTGTGTCCTGCTTTTGCATCTGATCTAGATGCCAATGATTTCGTTTGAAAAAATCAAGAAAGGTTGGTAGTCACATCAATCAGTTCAGTGAACTCGATCCTATAATAAAACAAATATTTCCCGCAAACATTTCTGAGAACCATAGGAGGATAAATTTATTTACAAGAATTTAATTGGGAAAGAGTGAATCAGAAAAAAAAGTATTTAGAACTGATAGTGTGGATTTTTCTTGTTTGGATTTCAAGGATTACAGCTGACTCAGTAGCTAAGTGTTTGAAGCGAACGGTACTGAGTTTGAGTCCCGGAAGGAGTATCAACTCTTGTATGCAGGTACGTCCAGATGGCTAGTCCCAAATAGGACGAAACGTGAGTCCTGATTTCCACTGTCAGACACTATGATCTTGACATATAATGGTTGGGAAGATCTGTCGCTCAGACATACTTTGTGATAATGCTAAGTTCTCTTTGCTGAAAGGTTTAACTAAAACGTTTTTGTCATAGTTCTAGACAATACCATTGGTGATTACTTTGAGGGTAAGTGTGCATTCTGCTTACTCTAAAAGTATCAAATCAGTCCGTTTTGATGATCTTGTTTTTGATTAGTTATCTCTATGGATTTAATCACTAATGATATTGTCCAGAACTACAAGAAAAGCTTTGCAATTCGACAGTTCAACTAAGAAAGCTCAATGTTACCTATAATACTTTAATTTAGAAAAAGTCACTGGTTCTCAGTCATAAAAATAATTATAATCAGGAATAATAATTGAGAGACTACTATTTATAAAGTAGCGTCAAAGCTGGTGATACATAAGGAAATGAAAATGTTATAGATCCAGTATTATTATGGACAACAGTTTTAACATATGATAGGAAAAGTGTAGTTATGTGAATTGCAAGCTGGTTAATGTTTAGCTTAAGTAGATGAAAGTGTTTAATGTTAGATGTATAACCTTTTATATGTATTAATAATATTTCCTATAAAGCAACATTTCCTCTATATATGACGGATCATTGAGTTTTCAGTAACAACTTAATAAGCGAATATCAATCTGGTGGTCTATGGGTTGAGCTAACTATTTAAACCAAATATCCAGTTACACTTTGACTTTCAAATATTAAATATTGTTCTTTAAATATTGTGGAATGAAATAAATGCATCCGATCATAACATTAGTGTTCATTCAGTGGTGGATGGTTAGTATGTTGGAGTAAGTTGTGGAATTCCCTGCATTAATTGAATTCCGTTAGTTGAATTTCAGGTACGATTACAGGTAAGAGTCTTGAAATCTTTTTACAGTTTTTGTTGTTCAAACAATTGTAGACAAGATGGGTTCAAGGCACTACTTCTCTAAAGATCTTACTTCAATTCAACTAAACCAATACACATATGAAGAATAAAAATTACGTTATTTAGTGCCATGTTTCGAGACTTTATCATTAATTTTGTAAATCATCGAGATATTTATAATAATCGTTCATTGTTTCATATATGATGGACTTCTATGTGATTTTCAATTATAAATATATCTTCAATGTCAGGATGAAAATGTAGTCACCGATCTAAGGAGAGTAGTATTTGTATTTTTCTTTTTACACGATACTTCAATAGTGGTTATCTATGCTAGTACAATTATTCACGATACGGTTTTAACGTTTTTCATATTAGGAAAAGCAACCAATTATCAAATCAAATTATTACCTGAGATTTTTGTCAAGTGATTGTTTCTATGACCATTTGCTTGGTTTTTGTTGATATTTTAAAATGTATTGCTGTTACAAATTCTAAGAAGTTTGTTGTACAAATGGACTTGGTTTCAAAAAAAAAACTATTTTCCAGTTTGCCTACCATTACTTATTCAGGTATGTTATTTGTAGTGTTTTATATAAAAAAAAAACGAAAAATGTACATTTCCTGATGTTTAACAAACAGGTAAGTATGACAGGTTTCTGAAACTACAAAAAAAATTTTATTTCTCGGAAAATTCGCCATTAGTTGAAATTTCAAAATATTTCAGACACCTGTCTATGAATGTGAAGAGAAAACTTTTTCATTCCATCACTACAAAAAAAATAAGATTGATGTACAAAAAGATAGAATGGACAACTGATTGGAAAGCGATTATTATGATTAATTTTGAAAAATGACTCGTAGTCAGTAGAAAAAAAGACAATATATATATCTATATATAAATATCCTTCTGTAGTGGTGACTATGTTAAGGTATTAACGAACTGTCTTACAATTCCAATTAACATAACATTTTATTCTGTTTACTTTGTAACTGACTAAGATAATAGACATTTACAACTTTATAAGTAAAGGTGGATAGTGACTAGCAGTGGGATCCAGGACACTCATTTCGACCTATTTGGGACTCAAAACCCAGGTGTAGGAACACATGTAAAAGCAAGCCTATCAGAATCGTACAATGACCATGACTAAATGTCCAACATATTATGATGACTAACTATGCATTTAAAAAAATCAAGAAAAAGGTGCTAAACCTTTTTTGAAAAGATAAATTTATAAATCAGTCGACGATAGCATTCTGTTTTATCTACGCCAGATGAAACTAAGAAAAACCCAGTTCTGCAGTAACCTCAGTTTCAGCTGAAATTTGTTACGTGAGATCTGATTCACTAAGTGAGGCAAGGATAACGTGTAACATTACTAGCTAAACTTAAGATATCCAACTATCTCTCTTTCTAAACTTATTTAGTTGCTTTCGTTTTTCTACTTGACTTAACCATCGAGGCGCGCCGTTCAATACCCTCGAGGATGACCCATTTTTTTACCACCTAATTTATTTGATACTTTTCCCACCACTAGATCTAATCCCTTTCCTTCTACCGATAAGAAAAAATGCTAATTCACTGAAAAATTACCA
>NC_031502.1:26047962-26068450 GCF_000237925.1 Schistosoma mansoni | reverse complement strand
TCAAGCTATAAGCATCTCTGTGCAAACAATAAAATTTCAAGGGTTCATAGGTATTCACAATCAAGTTCTTACTAGTGATTTTGAATTATAAGACTTTTGCGAATGAAAAGGTTTTGAACTCTGATCACAAAACCTGAATTATTAAGATTTCTGAATTTTTAATATAGCAAAAATGCACTGCCATCCAATCAACTTGTTCTAACGTATTTTAAGTTGTAAATTATTTTAGATTGATTAAGAATACTGAGCAAGAGATTTGATAAGATATATGTATAACAACTGAAATAAAGGGATGAACCTCTCATTTCCAAAATATTCAAAGTTGATAACTATTTGTGGCAAAAAACACACAAGTTTTTACCAATTACGGCATGAAGAATCAGTTTTATGTACTTTATTTTTCAGCAGTGCTATAACAAAGAATGAATGAATCCATTTTGTGAAAACATTTTTCAATCAGAAACTCATGAGTCCGAAGACCTATTTGAGGGACTTAGTTCTCAGTATTAGTTTTAAAGGTTCGGAATTATTATGTAGCTGATTAAGCCGTCTTACCGTTTAGAAAATGCATAAATATATTCCGATAGTGGATCATGAACTACAGCTTAGTTCTATTCAGAAACAGTATTCATATGTTTATACCATCAGAAATTATATACAATTTGCTAAAAAACAGTTATGCACCATAGTAAGTTATTTGTGTAGAATGAATGAAATTTGAGTTTGAACAGCGATGTAACTGAACAAAATTCCACTTACGAACTCTTGAATAAAGTTCTAGGGATCCGCATTTATTTTGTCAATATTCATCAAAAATATTTTTCTCCATTTTTACCGATACCGTTGTATCAGCTGTCTTAAACAGTGGTTGTCTGATGACTACATAGACGAGAGATATAATAAGTACTAATTCAGATAAAACATAATTGAAAACGTTGAACTGGTGATTACCCAGATGAACAACTGTCAGTTTAGTGGTACTAAATAAAACGTTCAAAACAATCTTTGGGTAAATAACACGTTTGTGAACCGAAGAAAATTGTTTATAGCAGTATTTTTATGTTTATTTTCTTGATACTACTTTAAACGATTAAGTGTTGGATGCCAGTCGGTCGTCAGTAGTATTTGTCTTCGTCTTTCGGAAAGATATATCTCTCCTGTGTCTTTTTTTAAAGTGCATTTGTAAATAGATCTATTTACTGACCAAAATAATGGATATAATTTCTGCATACAACACTCCATGCATCAAAGCCATCATCATACTGGAATTTTATAACTACCATTTTGCTAATTCATAGAGCGATGATGGTTGTAATGTTTAAATAAATTTCTAGAATTCTTATTTCTTATGGAGTTAAGTTTGAAGATCATTGGAAATCACAAGAATTCAAAAGTGTTTCATCCTAAATCGGAACACCACATCAGTGAGTACATACAACACACCACAAGATCAAACACAAGACCTTTAATTACAGAAATGAGCACGAAAATGTTTATATGTACATATAGTCAATTTGCCAGTTAACGTTTTTTTTATTATATCCCCTTTCGAAAAACCACATGGTAGAGGATATTTTCTCTTGTATATTGGTAAACTTTAGTGTACAAATTTTATCCAAATTTCTGTTTCAATTCAAGCGAGAATTTATAGTTCTCAATAAATGAAAATCGAATTTTCAAAGAATCTTTTCAATCTGTTGACCAATAACACAATCATTAAAGCAAAATAACTGATTAGTCTTTGTATAATAATGTATTAATCAATACTTTCAGAATTATTTACCCAACCCTAATTTCAACTTATCACTTATAGAATCATCCAGTAAAATTCAAGTAACTATTAACCATATCAATAAATTGAAAAAGTAAAAGATTAACTGATGAAAGAAATAAAATATTTTATTGTATTTAGTTTATTATCAGTGTCTCAAAATGTTGCACAGGAATTAGTTGATAAGAGGAGGTTGTGTAATACTACTTATAAATTTACGTATCAAGCAGAATTGATAATAAGGGAATTAGTTTAGTAATAACGACGAACAGAATATAAAATTCATACAGAAGTTTTGGATAAATGCAGAAGAATTAAACAAGTAACATTGTGATATAGCGGATAATGGAGAAAAGTAATTGGGAACTTTACATATAAACAGCTGGTCTTTAATATAGACTATGTTGTTGTAAACAATGAATTCGAAATCATCTTTTATATTCCATCATTTTTTCGACCCAGATCACGAAATAAATAAGAACAACACACAAGTTACTATACAAATAAACCGATCAGTTATATTAGACAAAGATGTTTGCTACACCTCCGAATACATTACACACTAAGATGCTTTGTTGTGCAAGTGCTCTTCACCACTAA
The DNA here is from genome assembly GCF_000237925.1 of Schistosoma mansoni. Taxonomy (NCBI): domain Eukaryota; kingdom Metazoa; phylum Platyhelminthes; class Trematoda; order Strigeidida; family Schistosomatidae; genus Schistosoma; species Schistosoma mansoni. The sequence continues at coordinate 26,066,079 of NC_031502.1, read as the reverse complement.
ATGATCGATATCTTAACGTTATATTATTTTTAGTTGAGAATAGAGATTGGATGAGGAATTTATCGCTAATAAATATTCTTTGTTCAGTCTCTAGTTTCACTAAACGGTAAGAAATCTGCTCTTATTTATTACTATGCTTTTCTCAAGTGAAAAACATAACTCCATTAGGAGTGGTGCAACCTAAATTCACTTCAAATTACTCGGTGTTAACAATTAGTGTATTGACTTCAAACAAACTACAGTAATAAATATTCAACATGTTATTTATTAAGTTTTAAGATAAAAGGTAGAATATTCGTTGATTTCTTTTAACTCATTACAAAGAAAATGAAGATATTGTGTAAAGTTTTTAAGTCTGTTGTTCAAGCCAATAAACACTATATGCCAGTAAACCATATCCTAATTTATGAAGAAATGTCAAATAAATGTTATGAATTTAATATACTTTGTGCCATAATACTATTTTTCTAATAATACGCTGTTGATCATAATAAATATAATGAACTGCAGTAGTGTAACACAATTTTTTAGATGCATGAACGAAAGGATTGCCCAGGACAGGGTTGGATAGAGAATGCTGATGGGCGGCCTATGCGCCTCCACAAGAGGTAACAAAAATAAGTAAGTAAGTAAGTGATGAACAAATAAACACTAGCAAGCGTAAAAAGTGTAGTTCTACCTACATTATATTCTTTCATAGATAGTTATATTAACTGTAATAAGAATAATAGACTATTGTATATCACAAGTAGTTATAGACTTTATCAAACAAGAAACTCAATTCAAATTAAACAACTTTCTTCTTTCTGTGTAGTTTGGTAACTAGAATGTACTTTTTGTGAATATAAGTATAACAAAATGAATTCGCATCCAACTCATTTGCATAATTTATATGACAATTAAACATAAAACAACCATTTGTATTATCTATTTTAGTGTACTAATAAAATCATTAGTCAATTTATTGAACGAAAGAATCCTTTTAGATGAGTTCATTTTTAAAAACTATACAATGGTATATATTTGCGGCAAATTATGGGTCAAGGAGTAATTATGTCTGTTGGAATTTGAGTAGTCGTTATCAAGAAATTTGACCACATTATTTTAAATAAATAAATAGTTGTTGATGGTGGAAGTTTAACGGAACACAAAAAACATCTATAAGGTGAAAAGTGTAAATTAGAATGAAGTAATGTAAACGGTAATTGGGAAATCTTGATCGAAAAAAGTCTTTGTAATAGCAATGATGAAAATAATAACAGTAGTAAATTAGAGTAATTTGAAATAGTTTTTACGAGCGTAGGATTGAAAAGTGAAAAAGAAAGGGAACATTTGAGTAAGCAAGATGAAGTTACAAATTAAGACCATGATAAAGAAAGGAATCTTACAAATCGATCTTAGATGAAACCAATTACAAAATTCAGTCAAAACTGTAAAAAGCTGTACACCTTAACTTACCTCACACTGGTGAAGCTTTAATCATCCATTAATTAAAACACAAGTTGTCTGTACAAACTTTTGTTAATTTTAAAACGGTTGGGTCATTCTACTTCGAATTTCTCAAAGTAATGTAAGGTCTCATCAACCAATATATTTTTATCTTTACTGTACCACTGATGATACGATTAAGGTATCCATTATTATGAAGCTAAATGCATACTATTTATATTAATAGATGGTTAAAACTTCATCACATTTAGATGATTTAGTTTCACAAGTACTTATGAAGCTGATACTTTCATTCGAATAACGTGATACATACTATTTATAATTATATTATTTTTTATTTGCAACCAATTGCATATAATAGGGTTTATTTACATTGAACTAATTGAGATGAAGCATTTTTCCAACTCAGTAAACCTAATGTAGTTCCGTTACTGAATTTTGGATACTTTTTCATTGAGTTATAATGCTTGCTTTCTAATTAGTCTTGCTCCACTTGAACTATCCCATCGTTTTCATCATATGAAATGTACTTGAATGTAAATCATTTTTTTCATAGTTTATTCCTGTGATAAGTGTTATTTTTCTTCATCTCTATCACATCTTTATGGTAGTGGTTGTATTTGACTAAATAAGCGTATTCTATGAGTCCGAAAAACATTTCAGTAATCTCTTTCTTTGCCTTGGTTGTTTAACTAATTATATTTTATATTTTATTGCTAAACAACTATTCCTAATAATAATTATCATGTTATCATTATTAGTAACTGTCAACAACTCGAATTGTAACTAGTTAAATGGTAGTAAACATTTCTGATGTTTGATTAATTCTTGATATTTTGAACTGAAAGTGAATAAACTTGAATCAGGCTTGTTATTTATGAACGAATTACACTGAAATTTCAAGTTTTATGAACAATTTATTACTGTAATAAATATAATTTGCTTGGAATAGACTTAGCTAAAATCGGACAATCCTACAGTTCATTAGTAAATTTACTGTTTCAAACATTAGTCTTATGATAAGGCGGTTATAAATAAAAAAATTATTTTCATGGAGGTATACAACCTACACAATTTTATATTTTGTTTATTCCGATGTTAACTACATGATTTATCCCTTTTCTTCAGTCTTTGCTTCAAATGGATATGATCATATTTGAATTTATTTGGTAACTTTATATAAGGATATTGTAAGGTAATTGACACAGCTGATTAGGTTACTTGTTTCTGATGTTTGAAAACATAAGAATAATCGAATAATTTAAACTTGTATGTTTAGTTACACTGAGTTGCCCATGAAAAATACTCATTATCCCAACAAATTTCACTTTAATGACATTTCTCATCATTAGTGTTTAGTGCATGAATTTCTCTAATAGTCAGACTAAGATTTTTTTAGGTTTTTCGAATCTTACCGTTTTTAGCCTAGGTATGGGTTTCACGCACTTTTGTTGAAGCCCCTGAGTAAATAGACAGTTAATTAATTAAAAGAAATGTAAAATGAGAGTGTACATTACAATTTTTTGTAGATGGTTAGTGGACAACCTAGATATTTTGTAGGTCTACAACTACATCAGTTTCAAAAGCACTCAGAGATATATATTGGAACATAGATATTTTGTGAACGGAAAGCATATACGATATATTAAAAAAGATTTCATTTTCCAATGATAACAACACCAACTTTCTTACAATGGATTTCAGGCGTTTTCAGTTATTTCCTTATATGTGCCCTAACCATCTTAAAAAATACACTACTTTTTTCGGTTATCATCTGGTAATGATCCAGGAAACAGTCAAGGCTCTGTCTGAAGCAATTTGTGGTCAACTTCCATAATATGTAAAAAGTATCAAGTACCGTTGCATTCATTCGACTCTCTGACCAAGCCCTTAAAATGACCTTCAGTATTTTTATTTACGCCAAAACTCGAATTTTTGTTGTTCAACTGTCCTATCAATATAACATGTACATTATCCTTAACAGTTCAGTAACAAAATAAAACGATTCCAGATATCTGTTTACCAACAACTTCAATTCCAAGTTTTTATTAAGAACTGAAATCGTTTGAAAAGTTATTAGTAACCAAAGAATACCGATTATCTGTTTAGTACTAATTACCGACTATTTGTCAGTATGCACATAAAATTCCACATGGAATGAACCAAGGACCTTCAAGTCTCACGATGACCACAATTTCTTTTAGTCTGTGATTTAAAATCTAATGAAAGCTTTATTTTTTGTTCCTTGGGGAGTTACACAGTAAAATAAATGAAGTCAAAAACCCGTCATGTATACAAAATTACAATATATAATTTTTTTTACTTAAATGATCTTTGAACATACTTAGTAACAAATAAATATTAAACACAATCACTTTTATACAAACAATCATTGCTTAAAATAGGATCTGATAAAAACAAATTATCATTTGATTGAAGATTAAGTGATTCCATTTTCTCGTTATCTGCTTCAACTACATCTGTGCTATTCTTATTAAATTGATAATCATTTAAATTTTGTCTATTTATTAGTTTATCCTGATTTGGTATGGTTGAACTACATTGACAATTGTTATTATTATCATTGTCAAGATTATACTGGTGAATAACAGGTTCAGTAAACTGTAAATGAGTACTCTCGATCTTATCATGGTCAGTACTATAAAAGAGATCATAATCTTGAGAGTTAATTTGTCTCATTTCACGATAGTTATTTGCATTATCATTACTCGGTACTGCAGGATTTGGTATGTAGAATTTTCTGTCTTCTCGTTTTAATGGACAAGAATCAAGTGTACACAAATAGGCTGACTGACATCTGAAATAAAGATAAGAAAAGATTTATTAATTTAACTTATTCACTCAAAACAAGAAACAGTATGAATATAAATATCATCTACCTAAGCGCCAAGGCATTTAAATCACTAAAAGCGAACTTTCAGTTTTCGCCTATGTCTTAAGTACAACATACATGTTGCTAGTCCACTTACAGATCAAAAGAGCCATGAAAAAAGGTTTTGATTAGCTAAAAAAGAATAGCCAATTAGTATGGTTACAAATGACCATGAAGTTTTCAAAATGTTTACAGGAACTCCAAAAATTTATGGTAATTTGTGAGTTGATTAAGTCAACATAAAACCTATACATCCATCGAACTTGAGAATTCAATATCAATTATAAAGTGCACTGATTAATTAAGACATATTCAGGCGTTTTTTAACTCATGTCGGATTACTTCCTCATAAACAACATGATAACATTTCGATTCAAATTTTTTGAAACCAACTTCCGAGCAGTGAGTGCTTTTATTTGCTGCTACTACTCAAATATTTGTCGGAGAATGTTAATTCGATTATCAATTTAAGAACATAGCCTTTATTAAGAATATAAATATCACAGTATACATGAAAAACAAAACAAAACATGGTACAGAAGCCTACTGATTCTCAGAAATGTAGTTTTAGATGTTAATACAAAGATACAATCACGTAAATGCAATACGAAGCTGGAAAGTATTTTTACATTTTAACTAAACTTCAAAATACTAGATGATTAGATAGATGTGCGTCATATCTAATGATGATATAAAGACTAGTCTAAACTAATTAATAAATAGAAATCAAGTTAGGCGTAAATAGTAGATATGAAATGGCAAGGTTGAAGGAATGCTGTTTAATAAAGCAAACTAAGCTTTGTAGCTACATCTAAATATCATCTAGACAAATAGAAAATATGCCACTGGTTATCATTCAACTACATTATTATCCATATTTGAGCAAAACACGATCTCTTTGAGGTGTGATCAAACAAGCGATATGTATTACTGTGGAACCAAGTCGCATAGCTTTGAAAACTCTAAAAGGCATAAATTCTTGGAAAATCGTATCGCTCAAGGTGAACAAAATCTAAATCTAGGATTTTCTCTTAAAATATCATAACTATCAAACGTTTATTATTAATAAACGTAACTAACTATTAGTTAATTATTTTAAAATCAAAGCTGTGAAAGAGTTTATTATTACTTAGGAAGTTTTCACGATATATCTGAACATCTCTATTTAATAGGATTATCAAGTGTTAGATGAGTCAAAAAAAATAAAAGTTACCCTAAGCAAACAATATTACCCAATATATAAGAACTCTCGTCTAAATTAGAACGAATAGTTTCACAGTATTTGAGCGCCGAGTTGATGTAAGACATTAAATAGGAATGGATTTACTACAAATTCATTCGCTGAGATTTTACAAATATATTATTCCTATTTAAATATTACCCAATGATTCTATAAGACGAAGCTGTTGATGACCTGAAAAATAACCTTGTTGATTTTAATTTTTTTTGTCACTTTAAAAAGTTAGGGTGGAGGGAGAACATATAGATTTTTGCCCTCCTTTATAAATATGACAGACTCTTCATCTTTGGGTTTTATTAGATGTTCTCAGCTCAAAACAGTCTATTAGACCAAAAGTCCTTACAATCAGAAAATTTTTAATTCAATTTAAAAGACTAGTGTTTACTTAATAGAATGAGAGGAAAATTAAAGATTTGAACGTGAAAGGTTTGTTGGTGTATTTTATCGAGATCAGCAAATGTATAATGAAGCTCATGCTCTATTATTCCAAGTCGACTATTAGAAAATGTTGTAATTTGAAAGTAAAACGTTTTTAAGCTTATAATATTGTGAACAATCGTTTTTAATCTTTTATTTACCCAAAAAGTAGAATACAATTCAAGAAACAAAAGACTGTTGACTTGAAATATGGCGCCATTCATTTCAAAATGCCATTAAATTAATTTTTAAAAAAATAAATACATTTCTGTCTCATAAACAGTATTTGTCTAACTCCTTACAGCTTTATATATTCATCTTCTCGTGTGTAATCTCTTTTTTCAAAGATCATGCGGTTATGAAATATGAAAAAGAACAATACAGTTAATCAGTTCAATAACTTTTAGACATAATAAGTCACGAGTTTAATTGTTCATTATGTGATTCCTTTTTCCTATATAAAAGAATACCAAATGATAATAAACAATCTTAATGAATGATTATTTGAAGAAAAAAGTAGGATTTCAAGAGCTCTTTAGTATGTTCTATTGTAAAAGGAAGTGAAATATAGTATAAAGTAAGTTGTTTTATTATTTTTTTTCAAAATAGCAGTAAACGTTCTTTGAATAGACGTGTTCATTTCCTAATTATAATAAGACAAATGAAGTGCCATTAAAATTATTGTAATAATATTTCAATTAGCTTATTCACATATTTCAATGGTCAAGAAGTCCCGTAGAATGAATTGTTTGACTTTATTTCACTGTTGCTACGTAGTTATGAAATAATCAAGTGAATGTATAGATTGTAAAACTAATATCTGTTACATAATATCCCATTCCAGATTATTTTTTAAAAAAATGTTTGGATAACCTTACTGTTAAGTTTATTCGCATGACCATATGCGGTGACTCGACTTTTTCATGTTCCACGATAGTTGTGGACAGACGATGTTCTATTTCTACCTAAATATTTTCTTCCAAAAAGCCAGTGTAACTGAGTAAAATATGTAAAACCTCACCTTTACATTTGTTACTTGAATAAACTTACGCATGAGTTTGATGCTTACTCAGTGCTTCTAATGACAACACGGACATAAAAAATTTAATTGGTAAAACAGTGACTGACTGAAATTTACTAATCACTGTCATCATATTACTGAATTCTTTCCTCATCAAGTTTATGCACTATTCATTTTTTTACTTAAGAGTGAGATGAATTCTACTTTAGGGATAGGAGGTAAAGTCCAACTCGCACGCTCACATCATGCCTTCTGGATGGTAGGACTCAGTCCCATGAACTGACGGAAGCGGCGAAGCTGGTGGTAGAGATCGGGCTAGTCACTCCCAAACGATCATGACGCATATAAAAAACATAGCACAACTATCACGGGTGGTGGTGGTTATTAAACCGGAGAAGAGGGGAAGTTACCTATACCATCTACCCCCATTTATATCCCCCGTGTCTACAAAAAGACGATAAATGATCCCGGAACTGAAAGGCCAAAATGTGGTCTATTGAATGTTTGGGGATGTGAGCAAGAAGGTAGACTTCATCAGATAGTTAATCAGCTAACTGAACACCGCTATCACATAGCAGTATTGATAGAAACTAGATTACCATCTAAAATAGCAAACACCTGCTACAATAGTAAACCAAACGTAAATGAATATCTTAATACTGGTGTAGGCCTCTTCATAAATGACCAAAAAGAAATTATGGCGACCAACTATGCAGAAAAAGATGTGCAAATAACGACCATTCACATGTACAACAAAACAACCAGACAAACCTATAGCCTGACTGGATGCTGTTTCCCTACAGGAGCATCAACTGGTGACATTAAAAAGGAACTATTCTAATTTGAACTACAAGGAACAATACAACATCTTCAAAAGCCAAGTACTCCGAAAAATCCTTAGTTCAACAATAGATCATATGACAATTGGTTTCGAACTGACTAATCACATTAATGCAACCTGGACATTATCTCATATAGAATATCCTGACGATCAATGTCTAATCATTATAACAGCCGAGGAAACTACCAAAACCACTTAAACAAAATAGGAATGCACATATCCTGTAACAAAACCAAAGCCATGGTAATAAGTAAACAAAGCAGTTATCTTGAAGTAATTACCAACATCCACAAACTTGAAAAATCTACATTAAACTATCTAGGATTAGTGCTAAGAAATGATGAGACTTTCAATAACGCAATCACAACAAACATCGATAAAGCTAAAACAATATTAATCAAAAGCAGACCGATAATACAAAATTAAAGGTGGTGGATTTCTCAACAATCTTGTAGACAGAATATGGATTTATTTACTACACACTTTGTATGGTTTAACATGAAAAATAGCCTAATTCTAAACTGCCACTTCAGACTAGCAGTCATACTGCTGACAGATAAAAGTAGTATGTAGCACCAAACGGAACTAGAATACATGCTTGTAGAAGATTGAGAAGATTAAATTGAAGTAAACAGAAAGGGAAACACAAAGTAATTACAATAAAAACGGAAATGAAAGAATCGCGAAGCATGTAAAAGAAAACTGATGGAAGATGTGTAAATTATGTATTTAATGCATGATAATTTATGTTTTATGAAAGCGCTCTGTAATTATGTATTAAACTATAAATTAGTCTTCCCCACCTGAGTGTTCGTTCACCACAACACAACCTGCTTTATATGGTTATATAGGGTGTTGGTTTTGCAGCTGGTTAAAGCATACACACACCTACATCAGGTTGATAGCAAAGCAGGCATTTCATATCACATATTTAGACGAATCAAAATGCACTAAAGTAGTAAATTTGATTCGTTGAATACTTTTTTTCTTACCGTTTGAGGCTAAGGTTCAAAGAATAATAAATTTGAGTTAGGAGTAAAAATTAGTATTACAAGTTACTTAATTCTTCAGTAAAACGTTTTCACTCTTGTAATTCGATTCATCCTCTTAAGTGATTCGAATTAGTTCAATGATATTTAAAACAATTAGCCCCTTTGATAAATTTCGATAATGCAATGAGAAGGTCAATATTTCACCAAAAACCTAAACAGCACATAAGCGATTGTGTCACATCCCATTGTGTATATCAATTTACATGTATGTGCGGAAACACGTACATAGGGAGGAGCAATCGTGATCTGCAAATAAGGGTGGCGGAACACATACCTAAATGGCTGCAGAACCAAATGAATTCCAATGGTCAAATAAGATCACAGGATAGACAAACATCTTCCTCCATTGCGAAACATCTGGTTGAAACTGGTCATAAGGTTGACATCAAATCAGCGTTTGTAGTGTTGTACAAAAGCCTTCAAGGACGTATACTAAGGTTTATTGAAGCCTTGGCTATACAGAAATTGAAATCCCCTTTATGTGTTCAAAAACAATTTGTTTTTACCCTTAACCTACCCTGGTAATGCTGATTTATTATCCAGAGTAGTCATCACATTGTTTTTGTGTACTTTCTTTATTTTCTTACCTTAACCTGTCTAGTTGACCTTTTAATTTTCATATAAAAATGTCTTAACAAGTATATGTGTGATCAGATTGTTCGAAATGTATTGCGCTAATATATCACATAATTCTGATAAACTTCGTCTTCTCATTGCATTATCAATGACATTTATTTGTTAAGTCAACTAAGAAAACTAATCAAACAACTTTTTACTGTGATATATTTGTATTTGAGGTCAGAGATTATAATGTTATCCATAAAAAAATCCATGCACCTAAGTTTCCCACAGGGTACAAACTATCAGTTAGACGTCTTTACAACCTTGAATGAAAAAACAATGATCGTTCGTACTCAAAATGTTTATCTTATTCCTTTTTGTGAATTTTTTATTTTATAATTAAAAACGTGTTAACTTACGTATTAACAGGTACAGTTGTATTGTTCTTCTCATTTTTAGTAAAAAGGAATAGGGGGTTTAAAACGTTTTCCCGACCACAATGTGATTCCTGTTCATTACTAATAAAACTAGTTGGTGTCACTGAAGAAGAATCCAAAAGGTTTTCACATGGGACATTTGAATTTAAATTTTTTTCATTAAACTGTGTTACGGCTATTTTTTTAGACTTTGAAGGTAAATCAATGGAAGAAAAATCGTCGAACGCTTTATCGTTTGCACCATTTTGATAATTTTCACGAATACTATCTTTTTTAATTGAAGAATCACATACTGGCGCTGTTCTTGATTTAATTGTATTTTCTGCTTTATCCAACTCATCTAAAACTGTTATAGTTAGATCTACACTATCAGGATAATGCCTAAACCAGTGCATTGCTGTTAGTTGATCCCAGCCATGTACGCACTGACCATTTAGTGATACAACTTGCTGACCAGATCGTAGACCAACACGTGATGCTGGTGAATTAGGCAGGACGACATCTATTCGAAGTTCCTGTTGGGTAAAAAAAAAGCAAACGATATTTTACAATGATATATGTATCTAACAATAAAATATCATGTGTGTGCACTCAGAAAGCTTTGTAAAATTAATAAGTCAGCAACGAATTATAATCTGAAAGAAGTAAGATGATCAAAGCGTTTTTGCAATAGAGAGATTAAATGAAATGAAGGGACATCAGAAACAATTATGAAAAAAATCATGAGGATATGAGAAATATTTAAAGACAAACGGAGATATTTTCGAAAAGCAAATATAATAATAATATTAGTCGAAGGCCATGGTGATGATAAGGATAAGGCTTACTACTTTTATATGCTCAGTTCTGGCTTCAGTCCATGGATAGCATAAGCTTCTGCCGTTTTAAGGAGTTGCGTACCAAGAAATCTATTTAGAATTGGACGAATTGCATAAAGAACTTTAAAATCGACTTGTGAATCAGCAGAGTGATTAGATTCTTAAGATGGAAATTCCTACTGCTTTCCTCTTACCTTTGTAGAACCACGCTGGGATAAGTTCTCGTATCCGAGTTGGAAGCGCTGGCCATGGCCTACGTACCTTGATACACAAGAGCAGGTGAACTGATAGACGCGCATACAGATTAACAAGCGAGGAAGCTCATCCTTTACGGATACAGAAAACAAGTTTCTATTTGTGAACATTAGTTCCAGCCTTGCTGCATAGAATGTTCCTTTCATCGCTACCGTTGGCCGATTTTTAATTACATCAGAAATTCGGTCACCTTTAAGTTTTGGATTCATATAAAGATATTTTTTTGAAACTGAAGTGTGTACCAGTTCCACAATCACATCTCAAATGACGAACTTATAATCCATATATCTATTGTAAAGATTAAGCCGATCGATTATCGAATTAGGCTAGTTGTTTTCGAGCTTAGATGTGAAAGAGTTTGGTAAGATTGGGGTCAATGGAGATCTTATTCCAATCTCACCGTTGGATGCCGGCTCAGTGGTCTAGAGGTTAAGCGTTCATGCACGAGACCCAAGGTCCTGGGTCCAAGTATGTTGAATCCCGAAGAGAATTGTGAATGGTAACTTTTGAGGACTATTTGTGGACCAATTTAATATGTATATTTCCTATTGTATAATTGTTAAGTAGCTGACCAAATCATATTCGTGTTCCTCCTATCATTAGCTTTATTTTGACCTTTGGACTATTATTATACGATTCTTGAGTTATCATCAGTTTATTGATTACTATTCACAGCCACATTCGGCTAAATATTGTACAAATGTTATTTTCTATTTTATGGGTCGATGTGGTCTGTTTGATTGGTATATAAACCCAGTATGTTTGTGAATAATGATTCTTATCACAGAGGCTGTTATTGGTGTTTTGGACTGGCCGGGCTAGGCAGATCGCAGGGCCGATACGTACTCTAGACTGCTCGTACGGTTTTCGTGTGTCACTGTTCCAATCGATAGTTCGCTGCTCCCTGATTGGCGGTCTCATCACGTCACACATTAACTAGGCATCCACTCGGCCACAAGATATAACAAAGTAGAGCGAGCTGGATTGTGGATGCGCACTGCTGAGGGTTCTCGTACTAGGACGAAATGGTCTTCCAGTTCTTCCAGTTTTTCAATGGTGCTCTAACATCAATCGGTTCATGAACTCAATCAAAAACTTTATAATCTCCTCGTACTAATCTTGAATACTTGGAACAAATTGTAAATTGAATACGTTTGTGGTAGTAATCATTGAATGAGACAGAGATACTATTGAGGTCAAAGAGCATGAGTACATTTAATATTACTGTTTAATATTCATACCGTAATTAAACAGTAGAAGAAACAAGTATTCGTTAATCAAGAAATAACAGAAATGTTGTTATGTATGCTACCAAAAAGTAATTTAACGAAATAAATGTGATAAAATGTCTTTGTGAGATTAATATTCAGAATAAATACAAGTAATGTATGTTGAGTGGTATAACGATATATATTCTTAATCATAATACAACTTTGTACTTAACATCTGATTGTTTCAGTGTGGATTTCCAATGTTAGAGTTTGTATTTGTGGTTAGTGAGATAAACCATGTTAGTAGTGGAGTATTTAACTAACAATCCTGATAAGTGATCATAAAAATTATATCTTGAATTACTTGAAGCTAAACTTGACGACAGTCAAATTACAACCTATTAGTATTATGATAAAGAGCTTGTTCGTAGATTTAAAAGCCCTTGATTCAACTAATGAACTTGTGATAAAAATATGTTTTGATGAACAGTGTAAACCATACAAAAAAGCTCAAGTGAACAGTTTGAATCCATCTAACAAATGAATTGTTCATGAATATGTCCTCTTTTGTGAAATGTTTCTCTCAAACTTATTAGTAAAATCAAATCTTGAATATTCCGTGGTCACTTCAACGATTTGACCACGTTCAGGTATTCAAACGTCATTTAACCTGCTCAAAAGTGACCGCATATTATAAGAAAATTATCTAGATGATAAAATTAATGTTTCATTTGAACAAGCTGTTTATATAAACTCATGAATAGTCAATCACTCACAAACAAGTGTGAACTATAAACCATCAATGATTATTTTCTCTAAAAATATTTCTACTTTAAAGAGAAAATAAGTTCTAAACTGGTTATATATTTAGCATATTGATAGGAAGGCTTCTAAAAAAGTTGTTTCAGTGACAAATAAAACTTGAAAAACTGTTTTTTCATAGTTGAAATCACGAGTCAATTGAAGCTAGACCACCATGGAAAACCTATAAGCACTGGACGGCCGTTTCGTCCTATTGTGGGACTACTCAGCAGTGCGCATCCACGATCCCGCCTTCGCGATATTCGAACCCAGGACCTACCAGTCTCGCTCCAGAGCACTTAACCGATATTTGTACAAATAACATATATTGTTTGAAAGTTAAGTGAAGATTAAACATATAGACCTCTGAGAAGTCGTTTAATAGCCCATGGATGATTTTAACTATTAAATCCAATCTTAAAATTATACCATTTGAATTCCAAAAAATATTTAATTGATATTACTGCTGATGGAAAAATGGGCTTCAATAGTAATCTGCCTTCTTAAAGCTAACCACATTTCAAAATTACTGACCAAATTTATTACTTTCCCTATAAATTTGCACACAAATGAAAAGTCACTGAAACTTTGACAGGACGTCATATGACTTTTGACTATGAAACGAACAAAAAAAAGAATCTGTTAAAAGCATTGTGGTTATGTAGTGTATTATTATAAACCTAAAATCAGACATTCATTTTCTATTTAATCCCACTGTTTTTAAGGACAGCACAATGCGTAATCTAAAAGTAAGGATAGGTTTCGTTTACTCAAAACGCCTATGTGTATCTATGCTTTTCAATTAAACATCTTATTTTATTGAATATAAACTGTGCACAATTCAGTGATTTCTTTCCATTCCAGATCAAAAAAGTAAAGCTACAACGAGTGTTTAAGACGAATGGCAGTATTTATCATTTCCCTAACACATTTAAAATTTCAAAATAGCTTGTATAACCTGATTCGATATCCTCATTGAGAATTTATGAAGATTAAAAACAAATGATGAATAACGTTTAGAGTGAATTTATGATGGGAAATAGGGTGACGGAGGCGACTTTTTCCGAAATCAATTTTTCTGTTTACTTTTTTCATATCTTTTCGTTAGAAATGCAAACCCAACTTTCACATTGATAGAAACTGGTCAGTTCCTTGCCTGGACGAAGTAACGGCATAGGTAATATGCTGGATGAGATCAAGCAGTTATAAACCTATAAGCTATGTTCCTCCATATTTTGCAGAAGCTGAATAGTAACACTTTAGGTCCCTTTATAACTGTACATATTCGTCGTTAATTTCGTTTGCTTATATTACACCTAACCGACAAAATAGTCCGTAAACTAATCAATTCCATCTGACGAAACAGTTGTTGGCCAAGCTTACGTAATTCTCATTAAGAACATTTCTTCTGACTAAAGTTTGTTATTTTACAAATTAATTTATTCTCTATTCAGTAAACGAAATTTCTAACATCGATATGACTAGCGTTTCCGTTTTCTCAGAAGATTGGAAATGCCGCGCAGTTAAGGATAGACCATGAACATGGAGTATTAAATCACTTACTATCCTGTTACCAGGCACAGGCTTTTCGAAGCCAGTTACATGAAAGAAAGTTCTAACACTTGGATCAATTATTCATAGAGAAGTGCTTAAACTGATAATCTATCGCTTCATAATAATGTAACCAAACATTTAACATCGTTTTCCAATGACTTACTTCCTTGAAATGACCTATACACAGACCAAAATCATTTTTGTTTAGAAATGTAATCAATCATCATGTAAAGACGTGTATTTTAAAAAAAATGGTCTGTTTATCAGACTTAACCTCAATTTAGAAGTTTTTCCAACAGATGATTTTGTTTAGTGATTTCGGTGTATTATACCAAGGAGCCTTTATTATTCAGTATAAATTGTATCATTTGTAAGTTGTTTACTCGTTTTATTTAGATTTAAAGAATTTATTCACTTCATTATTTCAGTTAAAACTTGTGCTTAACACAATAAAGCTGAAAGAATGATACTAGAAAATTTCAGGCTGTGGTGTATTTTCGAATGAATTTTCGGAAGTTTTTTTCGATGTGTATTTAGATCTTTTTTGACGTAGTTACATAATTCCAACTTACTTATATTGAGGTATTTTTCAACCTGACTTTATCATAAAGACTTCAACTAGCATGAAACGGTCAGTAACAGAAACTTCTCAAGAACATATGCTTTAAGGTATATGTTACCTAGATCTTTTACTTCGATGATGAAATATTTTTTATAATAAATTCATGACTGACAAACAAGAAAAAAAACAGTTGTTACCCTTATTTTGAATCAGAAACCGTTGTTATATTTATGGAAAACAAACAGTAGGACGCCATTGATATAAAACTAAACATAATCTAAGAGCAAAGACACACTCCTTATTTAAAATTACGATACAGTTAATAAGAAATTATTATTGTTTCTAACAGACTTACATTTTTACAACTTTTCAATTTTATCCCAATCTTCCCATTCTGTTTACGAATAACAGTCGTAAGAAGATAAGATGTAAACGGCCTGAGATAATTACAAAATGCATATGTAAAAGAACAAAGATTAATTGAAAATATAGGAGTATATGAAATGGTAATTGCATGAGTGAATCTAATAAAAAAGATTATGCAATATTTTGCGTAATCCCTACTCCTCCCAATGATGTAAGTTGATCCATACAATTATAAGTCATTCGGGTTTGAATACAAATAATTACTATAAATGTACGCGAGTTCGAAAGAATATCCTTTTGAACAGTGTATATAGATGACTTTCAAAAGCTAATGCACTGAATAATTCTGTTATTTGAATTTTAAAACCTGTTACAGAATTCATATTAAATCAAAAAAGGAATGGTACTCAAGAACTTTCTGTATTTCTGCTCTCACGTAACGATTCAGACACTATGGAAAAGTAGAAATATATGCAGTTAGTTTCCGATGTCATGTAACAAAAAAATAAATACTATTTGTGTAAATTTCTTGTCATATTCGACTCTTACTTATTACACCTTACCTTCTGGTATAATACTGATAATTTGGATCTCATGCAAAGTTGGTGGAGTACAACTACAAGATGTACGGAACTATAACTATACAAAATATTCAAGTTCATCTGTTTTTAGTAGTTTTTAACTACTATATTCAAGCACTTTTCAATATTTAGAAGAATTTGGTGAAAAACTGCAGTTTACTTTGAATACGGTTGGTATTCAAATCATCTGTTTTTGGAATGTAAATAAATATATTTTGAAAAACGTTTAGAGAAAGGAATCAGTCGAGAGATGTGAGGTAAAGTGCTTGTTTATTAGGTGATTAGAACCGTTGATAAAAGCGATGTAATTATAACATAAATTGAATCAATCGAGCTGGTGCTTTAAATATCATCATAGACTTGACAAATGACGCGAATTAGTTTTTTCTAGAGGTGATGAAACTATTATTATTTCCACTCGACAAAAATGATTTTCCACAGTTAAATTACGTTACATCTGAACTTGATGTTTCAGTGTAACATATATTATTGGGATTTGTATCTATTATTTTATAATGCCTTTAGTCACTTGCAAAAATGCTTGGAACTATACACTTCAGTAATTTCAGTTTGGAATTTTAAAAGTAGTATCTGATACTATCCAAAACTAAAGGTTTTGAATATCTGTAAGATACGTAAGATATAATTTCTCTCCCTGTGTAAGAAGTTTTGAAGACAGAACACCAAAGATTTGATTTTTCTGGATGCACCTTCATCGTAGTGATGGTATTCAGATTGAAACTCGAACCTTGTACTTTATGCTTCGAATGTCAACGCATTATCCGTTATACATTGAGCTACAGATTCTGAATGGTTAGTTGTTCATCGAAGAGGTATGAAGTTGATTTGTGAGAGTTTTCATTTTCCCCATGGTAATGTTAAAGAATATAACTGACCAGTCTCTACTGACTTATGTAGTTGTTAGTGATAGACATTTGAGTCTGGATTACTCAAATATTCTCTTACAAAATTCCAACTGATGGAATTAGGAATAATATACCCCACCATCTTCATTTTATTATTTGATTTTACTTTTCCACTAGGTACCCAGAACTATTCACTCTGCATGGGTGGTTGAAAATTAATTCTCCAGTTGTGACAATTATTTCGATTGGACGCATTTATTGAACCTAGACATAAAAATTATTATTTCTTCTGCTATAACTGACTGTCTATTACTCTATACTTGCTAAACGTAAAGACATCATACAAAATGGTCAAAAATAAATCTTATCAGGATAAGTAAAAATCGTCTTACAAGTCGAAAGCATAACTAATTTAATGTCAGTATAAAATGTAAACATTCATGATTTCATTATACCGAAATTTCCATGATTCATCTAATTATACTGGATACCTAGTAAGAGCGGTGATATGACTTAGGTGCCATAAGGAAAATATTAAAACGCTCACTGTAAACAAATCACAGCTGGGAATAACACAGTTCAATACACTAAACTAATTTATCAATAAAAGTCAAGAACTGTTGTGTTCATTTGATGCTGAATATTCATTCTTCATGATGCATAATATTTGATCGGTAAATGCCAACAAAGTCTTCTGTTTAAATGTTAAGAGGGTTCAACGGAGCAAAGAACCAACTGATAAGATCATGAAAGTGAATATTATGATTAGATAGTGGAATAATAATAGCGATAGCATCTATTATAAGTCTGTTACTATAAAATCAGTGATTAAGACTGAACCCCTGTTCAATTATATTCCTGAAAAGGTCACTGACATTTTGCACAAATTACGAATCGATTTAACAAAATTTTAAACACATTTATTCTAGTATACAATAGTGAGTGATATGAGTTTCTTAAACTGTCCTTTCTCCACTCAACACTTGTAATTCGAAAATGTAGTCACATTAAAAAGTTAAAAACAAAGATAATAGGGTGGTTTTCTGTGGAGATTTTAAGTAATTTTTATATATAGTTGAAATCATGAGTCAATTGAAGCTAGACCACCGTAGAAAACCTAAAAGCACTGGACGGCCGCTTCGTCCTATTGTGGGGCTCCTCAGCAGTGCGCATCCACGATCCCGCCTCGCGA
>NC_031502.1:26028427-26047762 GCF_000237925.1 Schistosoma mansoni | reverse complement strand
CTTCTCAAACAGTCTAGTGAGAGCATATGGCTAACTGTCATCTGACTTCGCAACCCCAAGTGGTGTCCGGCAAGGCTGTCCGCTATCTCCACTTTGGTTTAATTTCGTTATAGACCTAATGTTAGAAATAACATTTTCGTCGACTAAATTTTCAGGAATTTATCTACCAGGAGGTTCGCTTATTAACTTAGAATACAAAGATGACATAGTCCTGTTTAGTTAATACGCCATAAAATACAGTCTCTTGGCAGTACTGAGCAACAGTGACAGGATGTTTGGGATTCGTTTATTTTCGTCTGAATACAAGTTGTCGCTTCAGTGCTGGCCTGCATCAACACCTGAACTAAGGATAAGGAATGGAGTGGTCGGATGCGTCTACAACTTCATTTATCTTGGAAGTGTGATCAGGTCTGTTGGGAAATATCAACTCACTGAAAACATCAGTGAATGGTTGCTCAATTTCGTGGATTGGTAGGTGCTGGGTTCGAATCTCGCGAGGCGGGATCGTGGATGCGCACTGCTGAGTAGTCCCACAATAGGACGAAACGGCCGTCCAGTGCTTCTAGGTTTTCTACGGCGGTCTAACTTCAATCGACTCATGATTTTAACTATAAACAAAGATAATAGTTTATAAAATGTTTATGAAAAATTGAAAATTCTATATCTACTCTATATAACTTAGGACTAGATGTTGTATAAAATATTGTGAAAGCTAGCGAGGGGAATCATGTGTAATCTAGTTAATTCTGTACTTAATTTAAAAAAAGGGTGGTTGGTCCCATAATTAAAAGTCACAAACTATTTTGTTCATTTGCAAAAAAATGTTTTAACCTTGGTAGTGATTTTCAAAGTTATTGGATTTCTTTAACCACTCTAGGATTGTTCAGTACTTGTACGTAGCTCACGGACGGTATCATGAGAAATCAACTCAATGGTTAGTCATGTCATGTAATTCGTACTATTTTACTGTTTACTAATAATCTTACCAAGTTGCATTTTATTATTTAGCTTTGGGAAAAAACGTTTGATCAAGCTGCTTATGGTTGCTAAGATCACATCATTTTATTCATTTGTTTCAAGTAATTTCAATGGTTCATTCAA
Organism: Schistosoma mansoni; assembly: GCF_000237925.1. Lineage (NCBI taxonomy): Eukaryota > Metazoa > Platyhelminthes > Trematoda > Strigeidida > Schistosomatidae > Schistosoma > Schistosoma mansoni. The sequence goes on along the minus strand of NC_031502.1, from coordinate 26,046,661 downwards.
ATCAATATTGGTTTTGGAATTAAATAGATATCACCAATTTGATTTTCAAAAGAAAACGCCAAAACTATTCTACTATGGTAGTAAACATCTTAATTACACCTTTTTTGTTATAATAATATTTAAGGGTATTCTTCATCGAGAAGTAACAAGTTCTTGTTAGAATCTAAAATAATTCATTATGTCCACTTTCCATAATTTTGCTTTTGTATCACTATAATAAAGACCCTAAGGGTAAAAATTACTAGCCACTTTGAGCAACTGAATGATAAGAAGAATCTTCAAACACGAAACATTAACTATAAGCCAAACAAGCAAAAATAGCTAATTACACTTAATAAATAAAGAAACCAAATACATGAAGAGTTACGGTAGAACACACTAATTCCCTATGTAAAATGTGTGATAAAAATGCAATGATAAAAATCAAACTGAGAAATCGATTTCATTGCTAGATGAGTTTTTCAGTCTATTTATTTATGTTCACTGCTGTCACTACAAATATTGTGATGTGGGCTACTTATATCCAAACAAGTAGTATATAACGATGGTCGGGCATTGAATGTATTTCAATAGAAAATCGGTAAGTAGAGAACGGGGACGGGACGCAATTGGTATGAAAATGCATGAACAATAATACTCGGATACTGTAGACTGATATTTGCAGAAGGAATGGTCAATATTGAGAAAATTGATTTATATTTTGCGAATTGACTGTTTATTGTATGGTTGTCAGATTTAAGTGAGATAGTTCATAATTTCCTTGCCAAATACATTCGATTGTTCCCACTCGTGTTCTCATTCACTACAATATGAGGCGTACCTACTGTCATAATTCCTTTTCCAAAAAATGTAATGATGGCTTATATTTACTTCACCAATCAATAACAGTTTTGTGTAAGGATACAATTTTACGAGTGAATACATACCTTTACTCGATTACCGATTTGACCGTTACATCTTAACATTTCACAGGGACTGCAGGATCTGATTACATAGGATAAAATAATTGTGAAGTCATAGTAACAAAATCTATGGATAAAAATAATCAATTATTTTGATTAGCTGTAATGGTGATTTGTAGAGCTTGTAGGATTTACACAGGTTTAGGTTACGAGATGATTTTAGCTAGACCACCATTGAAAACCTGGAAGCCCTGGACGCCCGTTTCTTTATGGTATAGAACTCCACAGCGGTACGCACTCGCTACTCCACACGCGAGGATCGGACCCAGGATCTTTAGTCTCGAGTTCGAACTCCTAAAATATTGACAACCGAGCTGGCATCCAATCGTGTTACTGTATAACTTAAACCAAGTTATGATATCGTTCAATCTTCATCCATTCCCTGATGTAGGTAACTGTTTCACATTAGCGTCGTCGGATGTCGGCTCAGTTTTCTATGTGGCAAGCGTTTGAGCACGAGATCGAAATACCTGGGTTTGATTCATGCGCGTACGATCGTGGATGTTCACTGTGGAGAAGTCTCATACCATAAAGAAACGACCGTTCAGTGCTTCCAGGTCTTCAATGGTGGTTTATCTAAAATCAGTTCGTAATTTAAAACTGAAAATTACTTTGATAATCACAGTCCACTACTTCTTGTAAAATGAAATCCATAAACGAATCCAGCAATGGTAACATCAAACGCCCACCACCACATTTGCTTTCTTTGACCTTGTATGGCTATGTCTTGTTTATTCATCAATCATAATTTTTATGTTTATCACAAACGAAATTAGGTTTGTTGACTCATTTCTTTTGTCCACTAGTTACTGTTCGGTATGTAATTCATGTCTCTCTTTTCTCCTGTTTAATAGACTGCATTAATTGTTTACTTTCTATACTGTGTTAATTTACGTTTTAGGAACAGATAAAACTAATCAAGTCAAATAGCTTACATGTTCTGACTTTCGCTAAGCTAAGACTCTGTACTAGACAGTCTGGGGAGTAGTTTAGAATTGTGTCTGTAGGAAATTACTTCCTACACTTCTGTCGGTTTTTTTAATATCAAAACACATTATTGCTATATAACATCAAAGAAGAAAGTTAATTTTCAAAAATAATCCTGCGTTATAATTCGATTCTCTTACAAAGCTTCCGTCATATTTGCTAGTGTATACGGTTAAATGTATACCATATGCACTTTTTGTTCTATCTACTATTCTCAACTTTAAACAACAGTTAAAGTGATCAGACATGTTCACTGTTGCTTTGCAAGTTAACAGTAAAAGCGTATAATCATACTACTACTAAGTTCTAAAACATGCCACTTCGTTAGTAACAGAACATCACTTACAACAGATTATGCACCTCTTTGTTTTATTTAAGACAGACATATCTATATTCGTTTCAATTTTCAGAGATTTACGTGACATAGATTTGAAAGCTTTGAAAATAGTTTTAGTAAATTGTTTTCGTCTTTTTAGTAAATTCAATCAGGTGTGGTTCGATGACAAATTTGAAAATAATTATGGTAGTGTGTAGACCGGAATGAAAAATCATTCTAGTATGTATTGACTTAGAATCATCAAACCGTTGATGTATAGTCATTTCGCTGCTACCTTGACTTGGTGGTCGGGCTTGCCTATCGTGATCAACCAATCGAGCTATACTGGCTGGAACGATCGTTCCTCAAGGTCCTACCATGCCAAATAGGTCGGTTGAAGAGTGATAAGACTAAAAGCAGCAAACCCAAGGTCCGAGGGAGAAGCCGTAATGCTGACTGTACAGAGGTATGAAGGAAGTAAGGTATTTCCTTCAGACAACCAGCATAACAGCGATGCTGCCTTCCCACAAGGAGGAGTGAAGTTGGAAAAGGGCTACCGTAGAATGCACACCTCACCTTATCCTACAGATATCCGTCTCCGGCGGTAAGGTTTCAACATGTACGGAGCTAACACGAAAATTACTCAAAAATAGTCGCGTGTGACTTGGCTCAAGAAGTTGTCCCTTGGGCACTGCGGTCACGCTCTCAGGTCACTAAGGCCACTTCTAGCCCTATTTCCTTTTTAGGTATTTCTAGAAGGACCATTCCACGCTGTGGGGAACCAGGAAGTGATAACTGTCCTCATATTTCTAAAAGCACTCAAGATCACTGTATTCATAATCAATTTCTCGTCAATTCCTATTATTCCTCCCACCTTGACTTTCAACACCAAACTTCTTCTTCTTTCAGCTTCCTCCTCAAGTGTCACCATGGCCAACGATTCTAGTGCGCGAAACACTGTCCCAGGTCTATTAAAACCTCGCTCCAAACTACACATTGGAGCCTTCAACGTACATACCCTATGTTAAATCGGCCAGCAGATTTCCATCGTTAAGACCCTGGAATCACGTACCATTGATGTATGTTGTGTCTCCGAAACACGCATACAGGATCCTTGTGTGGTCATTCATTTGACCTCACCTCGCCAAAATGGACAGCCGACGAAATAGACCCTCCGTGCATCTGGCGACCTGATAGCTAGTTCTCGTAGACTTGCAGGTGTAGGCATAGCACTTAGTACGAGGGCAGGACAAGCACTATTAGATCCCCGTTAACGGTCGCCTGTGTGCTGTCCGGCCAAATGGTTCCGTAAGAACTCGAAAGAATAGGGACACACGTCGTTGCCTTTTCGTCGTTTCTGCCTATGCTCTCACTGACTGTAGCCCGGATGAAGTGAAAGATGACTTTTACAGAAAGCTCTCTGAGCTTCTTCAAAAAGCTAAGCGCTCAGACATAGTAGCGGGTGACTTTAATGCCCAATTAGGTAGCTTAAACCAAACAGAAAGACATTTAAGTGGGTATTTTAGTATTCCGGCTAAGCGAACAGACAATGGTGATCGTCTGTTGCAACTATGCTCAGACAATCGTTTATATTTAGCAAACACTAATTTTAAGCATAAGGAGAGACTTCGTCTAACATGGCGACCACCTGCACCAAAAGAACGATGGACTCAAATAGACTATATTTCCATCAGTCATTGTTGGAGAGGCTCGAAGGAAGACTGTCGCCCGTACTGGAATACATATTTAGACTCTGATCCCGCTTTGATACGAGCACGCATTTGTTTTCGCTTCGCTGAACGCAGAAAATCAACATTAAGAAGACCCATTAGAATTGAACTGAGTGACGAGAAAGCCAAAAGTAAGTTCCCGGAACAACTGAGTTCACATCTAGGCAGTTCTGTAAATGAGGCTGACCCAGATGTTGCTTGGAAAGATATGCGAACAGCTGTAGAAACAGCAGTAACATCTGTTAGTGATTTAAACCAAAGGGTTACAAAAACCAATGGATTTCTTCTAAGTCTATTGCACTGATGGATCCTCGTAAACTCATCCCATCAGGCTTTAAACACGATGAAGGGCGAAAGTAGAAGAGATGGAAAAGGCAGCAGTTGTAGGCAACACCAGACAACTCTTCAGACTAATAAAAGAAACTGGAATTAAGAAGTCAACTGTAAGCGAAACAATCTCAGAAAAAGACGGAACCCTTATCTGCTCTCAGCCCAGATGTTTAGAACGATGGGCGGAACACTTTAGAGAACAGTTTAGCTGGCCTTCAGCTACTTTACAGTTACCCACTATTCCCAAACAGTGTGAATGGAACATTAAAGTAGGTCCCTCAACTCTAGCTGAAGTTCAAAAGGTTACAGCTAATCTGAAACGAGGAAGAGCAGCCGATCCAGGTGGATTGGCTTCAGAGGTCTTTAAATATAGTGGTCCGATTTTAGCGATTAGGATGACTAATATGTTAGCTAAAATCTGGGAGTTGGACGTAATCTCATCTGACTGATCACAATCACTGGTTGTCCCAATATATAAAAACAGGTCAAAATCATCCTGTAATAACCATAGAGGGATTAGTTTGGCTAATATAGTATCTAAAATACTAGACTGAAAAAACATCGGGCGCCTAACAAAGACTTGTGAACTGCAAACACGAGAAAATCAGGCTGGCTTCAGACCTGGTCGTGACTGTATCGATCACATATTCACTATTCGTCAGATTTTAGAACAAAAGCATGTTTACCGGCGACAGACAATGATAGTTTTTGACTCTGTAGAGCAAGAAGTTTTGTGGCAGTGTCTGTTATTGAAAGGCGTACCTCAGAAGTACATAAACCTTGTGAAGGCTCTTTATTCGAACATTATGAATTGAGTAAGAGCTTATGGCGAACTGTCATCTGATTTTACAACCTCAAGTGGTGTCCGACAAAGTTGTCCACTATCCCCATTTTTGTTTAACTTCAATGTAGACCTTACTTACTTACTTACTTACGCCTGTTACTCCCAATGGAGCATAGGCCGCCGACCAGCTTTCTCCAACCCACTCTGTCCTGGGCCTTCTTTTCTAGTTCTATCCAGTTCTTGTTCATTCTTCTCATGTCTGTCTCTATTTCTCGGCGTAATGTGTTCTTTGGTCTTCCTCTTCTCCTTTGACCTTCAGGATTCCATGTGAGGGCTTGTCTTGTGACGCAATTAGGTGATTTCCTCAAGGTGTGCCCAATCCACTTCCAGCGCTTCTTCTTGACTTCTTCCTCCGCTGGGATCTGGTTTGTTGTCTCGCACAGTAACTTGTTGCTGATAGTGTCTGGCCATCTGATCCGAAGTATCTTGCGTAGACAGCTGTTAATAAACACTTGTATCTTCTGGATAATGGCTTTCGTAGTTTTCCAAGTCTCCGCCCCATACAGTAGAACTGTCTTCACATTTGTATTGAAAATTCTAACCTTGGTGTTGGTTGACAATTGTTTTGAGCTCCAGATGTTTTTCAGTTGTAGGTATGCTGCTCTTGCTTTGCCGATCCGCGCCCTCACATCTGCATCCGATCCACCGTGTTCATCAATGGTGCTGCCCAGATATGTAAAGATTTCCACATCCTCCAAAGCTTCTCCGTCAAGTGTAATTTGATTGGTACATATTGTATTATATCGGAGAGTCTTGCTTTTCTCTTTGTTTATATTGAGACCTACTGCTGCTGAGGCTGCTGCTACTCTGGTCGTTTTCTCCTGCATTTGTTGTTGCGTTTGTGATAGAAGAGCCAGATCATCCGCGAAGTCTAAATCGTCAAGCTGCCTCCTGCCTGTCCACTGTATCCCGTGATTTCCTCCAGATGTTGACGTCTTCATGATCCAGTCGATCACCAGGAGAAAGAGAAAGGGTGAGAGTAAGCAACCTTGTCTAACACCGGTCTTTACTTCAAACGAGTCGGTGAGTTGTCCTCCGCGGACGATTTGGCAGTTTAGTCCATCATAGGGGTTCCGTATGATATTGACTATCTTCTCAGGCACGCCGTAGTGTCGAAGAAGTCTCCATAGTGCCGTCCTGTCCACGCTATCAAATGCCTTCTCGTAGTCGATGAAGTTGATGTACAGTGATGAATTCCATTCGATTGATTGTTCCACAATGATACGTAGAGTTGCGATTTGATCTGTGCACGATCTATCCTTACGAAATCCAGCTTGTTGATCTCGAAGTTGGGCGTCCACGGAATCCTTCATCCTGTTTAACAATACTCTGTTGAAGACTTTTCCTGGTATTGAGAGGAGAGTGATGACCCTGTAGTTGTCGCACTTGCTGAGATCGCCTTTCTTTGGTATCTTGATCAGAAGTCCTTCTTTCCAGTCTGTTGGTACATGTTCTTCGTCCCAAATCTTACTGAAGAGGATGTGGAGTATCTTTGCAGTTGCTGCTACATTTGCTTTCAGTGCCTCTGCCGGGATGTTGTCTGGTCCCGCTGCTTTGCCGCTCTTGATTTGTCTAATGGCCATGCTGATCTCTTCAATTGTTGGTGGGCCAACATCGATTGGGAGGTCCGTGGGTGCTGCTTCGATGTTGGGTAGGTTCAGTGGAGCTGGTCGATCCAAGAGTTCTTTGAAGTGTTCTACCCAACTGTTTCGTTGTTCTTTAATGTCGGTGATTACTTTGCCTTCCTTGCTTTTCACTGGTCTTTCTGGCTTACGGTAATTTCCAGCAAGTTTCTTTGTTGTATCATACAGTTGTCTCATGTTTCCTTCTCTTGCAGCCTTTTCCGCTGTCATCGCTAAATCTTCCACATATTTACGTTTGTCGGTTCTGATGCTCCTCTTCACTTGCTTGTTTGCCTCTGTGTATTCGGCTTGTGCCTTGGCTTTTTCCGCTCTGGTTCGGCTGATATTGATTGCTGCCTTCTTGTTCCTCCTTTCTTCAATTTTATCCAGTGTACCAACAGTGATCTATTCCTTGTGATGGTGCTTCTTTTGACCCAGAACCTCTTGACATGTTGAAACGATTGCCTCCTTGATACCTTTCCAGTTGCTCTCCATGGTAGTTCCCTCTCCACTGAGTAGATCATGAAAGGCCTCGAACCTGTTGCTGAGGGCTATGTTGAATTTGTTGAGTTTGTCAGCATCTCGAAGAAAGGCCTATCAAACTTTTGTGATGTTGTCCGCGCTGTTGTCAAGTGTTTCTTAAGTTTTAGTCTCATCTTGGCGACCAGCAAATGATGATCGGATGCTATATCAGCTCCTCTTCTGGTTCTCACATCTTCCATCGTCCTCCTGGACCTTTTGTTGATGCAGATATGGTCGATTTGATTCTGTGTAGTGTGATCCGGTGAAATCCAAGTGGCTTTGTGTATGTTTTTGTGTGGGAATATGGTGCCACCTATAACCAGTTTATTGAAGGCAGATAGGTTTGCAAATCTCTCACCATTTTCGTTCCTTTCTCCCAGTCCATGTTGTCCCATGACGTCTTCGTATCCAGTGTTGTCCATTCCAACCTTAGCATTGAGATCTCCCATCAGAATTGTCAGGTCCTTGGTTGGGCACTTCTCGAAGATCGACTGCAGCCTATCGTAGAATTGGTCTTTAGCGTCTTCATCGTAGTCGTTGGTAGGCGCATAGCATTGGATGACGTTCATTGTAATGCCCTGTCTCTTTGTTTTGAAGGAGGCTTTGATGATCCTCGGTTCATGAGATTCCCATCCTATAAGTGCATTTTGTGCTTTTCTGGACAGCATCAATGCAACTCCTTGTGTATGTGGGGCATTTTCTTCTTCATGACCGGAGTATAACAGAAGTTCTCCTGAAGACAGTCGTTGTTGCCCAACCTGCGTCCAATGTGTTTCACTGATTCCAAGCACCTCCAGGTTGTATTTTCTCATTTCTGCAGCAATTTGAAAGACTCTTCCGGTCTCCCACATTGTTCGGACATTCCATGTACCTATAAAAATTGTCGCTCTGGTTGTAAGAAGGTGCATCGGCCTCATGACTTCCGAAGGAACTCGGCTTTCATCATGAGACGTCATAATTATTCCTTCAACTCCCAGGGCAGAGTTTGAATGGTTTGAATGATTTTTTTCTGGTTGGCGTTTTTTTAGCGAGTTGATTTTCTACGGGATGGGGTCGCTAACCCCATGCCCAACCCTCCTCCTTTACCCGGGCTTGGGACCGGCAGCAACCCCCAGAGGAGCTACAGGCGGAGTTTTCAATGTAGACCTACTACTGGAAATAACACTCTCGTCGACTGAGTTTTCGGACATTGATCTGCTATCAGGAGGTCCACTTATCGACTTAGGATACGCAGATGACATAGTCCTGTTTGGTGAAGACGCTGACAAAATGCAGAATCTTCTGTTAGCACTGAGTAAGAATGCAAGGATGTTCGGGATGCGTTTCTCCCCATCTAAATGTAAATTGATACTCCAGGACTGGCCTGTGTCAACATCTGAACTAAGGATAGGGAGTGAAGTAGTCAAACCCTAATGGGTCGGTGTCTAGCAAAATCGCAGCACGGATTCAAAAAGCTCGTTTGGCTTTTGCCAACTTACGTCACCAATGGAGATGACGAGATATCCATCTATCAATTAAGGGATGAGTATACTGCGCAGCAGTTCGCTCTGTACTATTTTACGGCTTTGAGACGTGGTCATTAAGAGTAGAAGATACTCGTAAGTTACTAGTATTTGACCACAGATGCCTTAGAAATATTGCTCGCGTCTGCTGGGATCACCGGGTAAGTAATAGTGAGGTTAGACGCAGGTTATTAGAGAGTGATGGTAAACCAGTTGATGAGGTGATGAATCTTCATCGACTGAGATGGTTGGGCCACGTGTTACGTATGCCTGAACACCGATTACCACGACGCGCTATGCTGACTAGTGTTGGAGACAGTTGAGAGAGAGTTAGGGGTGGCCAAACCAAAACGTGGCATAAGAGCTTGAAGTCACTAACTTCTAGTCTGAGCTATGATGGTAGATACAGACTACTTGGTTGGGGTCCGCGTGACTATCGTGATCAATGGTTGGAGACTCTGAGTGACATGGCTCAGAATCGATCACAATATTGTAGGTGTATACACTCTTTATCTTCCCTTAAGCTTTTAGATTAAAATTACTTTATACCTTTCGTTCTACGAACTAATCCTTTTTCTCTGTTTTATATCCTTATATTCAAATTTTCTACCATTGAAGTAACTATTTCTATGAATTTGGTGATCATCTTGTTGTGCTAATGAGATGTGGCAACTTGGACCGATGCATATATGTGCCTGGTCCTACGTTGTAGCTGACTGGCTCTAATTACAATTATTTTATTTTTTCCAAATTCTATAAAACATTTTAAACAGTCAGGTGGTACTAATCAAAAACAAAATATCTGTCTCCAGTGTAAATTAATTTCACATATAATGTATTTTAGGCACAACTGACATTTTCCTAGATTTCATGTATAATTCTAAACAAAATAAAAAATTAGATGTTGTATATTCTCTCAAAATCTCACAAAGGTTTTCTTTCATTTCTAATTAGGAATAATTACAAACATTTTCATCAGTAAAATCAATTGTATCTGCTTAATTCACTCCTTTATTCTTCCTTTTTTTTTAAAACAAAATGAAAATCGGAGGAAAAAAAAGCGCACTTAGAATCTTTCTTTTTAAAATATCATGAAGCGCATATCGATTAAGAAAATGTTTGAATAATGCTGGTTTTTTTTATATTTTAATCAACTAACATGCATTAGAGAATTAAACTATAAAATGGAAAGCATTTGATTTTACTTATCATTTTTTGGTTATTAAAAAATCCATTAGTAATCGAGTAAAGAAGTTAGAGTAATAAACAAATGTCATGGATTGGTTGAAGTTATACATTAACAACGTTGGATCCCTACTCAGTGCTCTAGAGGTTAAGCGTTTGCGTGAGACTAAAAGTCCCGGGTTTGAGCCCTACGTGTGGGATCGTGGGTGCACACTTCTGTGAATTCCCGTACTTGGACGAGACGACCGTCCAGTACTTTCAGGTTTCCAATGGTGGTCTAGCATTGTCCAACTCATGATCTCATTTAAAATAAACAAACGTCTGTACTTAATTTTTGAAATTTCCAAAAGTAATTTCAACTGTTAGTTGTTGAAGGTTCTCTAGACTAGTTTTCTAGTAACACCGAGTATTGACTGATCAATGTTATTTTTTCTACGTTCGTTGTACTGATCAAATTGTATCAATCATGTTGTAAATTTAATTACTAGTCTGAATGATACGATATTGGGTATCTGCAATTATGGGAGAATTGCCGCTCAATGAATAATTTGGACTGATGTCACCAAGTGTTTGATAAATGTCAATATTTCACCTACACAAAGGCTTAATTGACTCTTGACTAGCTCAGCGGCAAATAAGACCGAATGAGGCAAGAATATTAGGTTTCTTAGGATTACAAATGCAACCTTCTAACAAGTGTCAACTGACAAAAAGTAGGACAGACATTCTATTACAAAAAATGAAAACATTTAAAAATTATTGCAAACACCTAAATTGAAAAGATCTAGTCACTTTGGTCTTTTGGTTTTCTGTCTGAGTTATTTTATGTCTATTATAGCAGAGTTTATTAAATTCATTAAATCCCTAAACTTTTGAATTATAAAAAAGTTTTCTATTAGAATGAGTACTTTTCATTGTTTATGAATCTGGGTAGATTTTAGAACTTGGAAGAAACAGGAAAGGTGTAACCAAACATTTATTACGTTGATTATTAGCATAATGATAAAAAACCTAAATATTAGTAATTACTATCTATGAGTGAACGGTTTTGAACTACGACAGTAGCTCGAAAAAATAAACGCAACCATCTATTTAGTGCATCAGATTATTTTGAAGTAAATAAGCTTGGTGTTGCAATGATCAGTTTTCAGGAGTATCGATTTTATTAAGAAAACCTGAGAAAATATCTGCATGGGCTATGAATCTAACACATGATTTCAATACTGCCATACATGTCATCTCCAAGTTATTTACAAAGCCTCATGAGCATGATTATTTCTGCCTAAAGACACGTAAAACTGGTAGTTTGTGTGTGAAATATTTTTCTAATAGAAACTAAACTTGTTTAAGCTAATGTATAAGAAAACATAATAGATGACAGAACTTGAATTAGTAGTCAATATGTTGTTCACTTAAATGCTGCTTCTAACTTAGCCCTTTGGAAACTAGAATATCACGCTTCGTAGTGGAGTAACAAATCTGTCGCGAAATAATTGTTAAATGATAAGCGCTTAGTGTTTTAATAGATGGTAGGATTTGTAAAACCAGTGAGCATCCTCATTGTAAAGAGAATTCACTAGAGAAGACGCCATACGGAGTCATCTGTTTGAATTTTTCCTCAAAACTAACGACAACACACATTTTGTAGATATCAAAGCCTATTAGCTTATGAAGTTCCATTTTTCAATAAAAATCTATTATCGTCTTCAATTAGTCGCAAGTTGAAAAAAAAGATCTGTCTCTGGCTGTTTTCACTCCAATGAATATGATCAGTAATTTTTTGAACAAATAAATAATTTATTTAGAGTCATCCATTTCTAGCTAAACATTGGCGTTGCATTTCATTCATGTTCTAAATTTATATTCACAATTCATTTCTTTAGTTCCAATTTATTTCTATTCTTCATTAGAGGAAATAAAAACTATGTAATTAGGTTTTTGAGCATAATTACCGTTTTATTGATGAAGTTGTTTTACCGCATTATTCTTCAAGTCTGGAGGTTAATTAAGAAGATAATCAAAGTGTGCTTAAAATTTCTTCACAAACTATAAAATAAAAATGTTTGAATGTTGATTAGAAATAGTGTTAGAAGTGTTCAATGGCAGTACTTATGAAAATTTGATCATAATACCTAGAGTACATGAGTTAACGAAGTACGAATATAGTGACCGAGACTACTTGGGTTGGATTTTAAGTGACCCAATAGAATATCTATCAATGATAAAAGTAATATATATGGACTGCTACCTTATAAATTCATTCATGTTTTTTAGAAATACATGTTAAAATTTGTTTCGATTTCCCAAAGTTTCTCGTGTAACATATTTTAGGAACAGGAACACTGTCATCCTGGTTGATTTGAACAGCATTCTAAAAGTTTCACGAAGATGTCGAGAGACTTAGTTACATCGTGATTCTGTTATTAGCATCCTTGGAGTTGAGAAGCCATTTTATGTTAATCATTTAACTACATTTCCAAATAAATGGTATATGAAGCCTTTACGTGCGAAGTCAAACTCGAAGCCTAAAGTTTGTAACTCTGTATATTGCATCTATTAAATGTTACATAGGAAGTCGCTTCCGAAATATTTATAATATTCTTTTTAGTATTTTACTAAATAATTTTGAAAAACAAGGCCATACCATACATCGATTGCTTTACATATGAAGAACAATAATCTACTTATTTTAATTTTGCTCAACGGTAACGATTTCATTTTCACAGTTAATTAACAAATTACTTCAAGCTGCTCATTCTATTCTAATAAAGTGAAAATTCCCATTTTGACATTTGTTAATTAAAAAAGGAACGAATCGAGCGAAGAAATTTCTTTTCAATTAGTTTTTCATCATGGCTCTACACTAATATATATATGATTTACAATAATTAAATAACACTCATGGAGTAGATACGTTACGTAATGATTATATAATGACATCGATTATAAACTAACATTAATTAGAAGAGAAGGATTAATACTAATCAAAGTTATTATTCGAAAATCAAGCGTTTGCTACGTTGCATAATATATAAAAAAGAGAAGTAAGAACTAAAAAATTTTGATGAATGGTCAGTAATATAGTAATTATGTAAGAATCAAGAGACGAATGAAGAGAATAAGTAAAATACAAAATACAAAAAATGGAAGGAATAAGATAATTGTTTACCGAAATTATGCTACAAACTCCGCTATACCGATGGCCAAGGTAGCGAGAGTGGTTGTACAAACTTCTTTTGGATACATAGGTTCGGTTTGTAGATATGAATTGCGATGGCTTCAGCTATGTGCAATAGACGAGCTCGTAAACCATGTGGTAAATTTGATGGAATATGGTAGATAACCTTAAAAGCTTTATTCAGTTCAACATGATGACCTGTGTCCACCAAGTGAGCGAGAATAGAACTCTTAATCCCCTTTATCTGTCCTTTAGTCAACCATGACGGATGGTGTTCTGTTATTCGTTGACGAACTTGCCGAATTGTACGCCCTATATAACTGGCTCCACAGGAGCAGTTGAATTGGTAAATACACATAGATGTGGCGAATTCAGGCAATCTGTCTTTATTAACAGTTCTTATTGTGGGGCGGTTGTAGAAGACGGTACTAAGTCGGGCTGCATTAAATGTTTTCTGTACTGCCCTTCTTAACCTCTGTGTCAAGATTTCTTCAGTAGCATCATTTAAGAATTGTAACTTTAGGAACAGTACCTTCTTCGGAACAGTAGGTAACTTTGTCCTTCTTTTCGTCTCCGTCATGTGTTTGTCGATGAATTTCATTGGATACCCATTCTTACTAAGCAAGTTTCGAATATTAGCCAATTCATCTAAAATAATGTCGTCAGAGCAAATCATTCTAGCACGATGAGTAAGGATCTTTATTAGGTTTCTTTTGTATTTCATTGGTACTGCGCTATAGAAATGAGTGTACTGTCCAACTGTAGATTTTCTATGTAATCCTCTTTTTAATGTTCCGTCTATTCTTCTGGTTAGTTGGACATCTAAAAACGATATACTACCATTCTGTTCTTCTTCTAGTGTAAACGTAATTGATGGGTGGATATTATTAAATATATTAAGGATGTTCTCCTTTTCATGTTCTTTCTCTAATACTATGAAAGTATCATCTATATAGCGACAATATGATGTTAGATGGCTAATTGTGTCTTTGAGTGGACCATTTTCTAGTTTTGCCAGAAAAATGTCTGCCAGTATAGGGCCCAATGGTGACCCCATGGCTACCCCATCTAATTGTCTATAATACTCATTGTCGAATCGGAATTGAACATTCATTGTGCATCTAAGAATTAGCTGTTTTATTGCGGATACGGGAATTACCGTTTCTAAGTTCCTCTCTGTTAATTCATTGCAAATAAAATCTACCGTTTCAAGTAGAGGAATGTTGGTGAATAGGGACGTTACATCTAATGATATCATAAATTTATTCTTGAGCGATAGATTTTTTACATTATTGACAAATTCAAAGGAATCCTTGACACTATGTTTAACAATTTCTTTGTGGAGCGGTTTGAGAATTTGCACCAACCATTTTGCTATAGTGTGGTAGGCTGAGTTATTCATATCTAGAACGGGTCGAAGGGGCAAGCCACTTTTATGTATTTTTGGCAAGCCATATAGCCTTGGTGTTCTCGTTCCTGTAGGTTTTAACATTTCGAACACTTTTTCTGAGATGAAACCCTGTTGTTTGATTTGTTTCAACGAATCTATTATTTGCTTTTCAATCTTGTCTGCCAAGTCATTCTTCACTACTAGTTTCTGAAATTTACTTTGATCATTTAAAAGGGCTTTCATCTTGTTTATATAGTTGTTTTTATCCATGAGTACTATCCCATAACCTTTGTCTGGTTTAGTGATTAATAAATTGTCATTAGTTTTAAGTTTTCTTAGAGCTTCCTTATGTTTATTCGTCAAAATTCCTTTCGAATTATGTCCATGATTTAAGTATCTAAAGCAACAGTCCACTAGTGTTGATTTGAAACTTTCGACATTATCTTTTGAAGAAGATACTAATTCTGCTGTTTGGGTATACAGATTTTCAAACTGAATTTCGACGTCCATCTTATTAACAGTCTTCTTAAAATCACAAAACTTAGGGCCTAATGATAACGCTTCTAACTCAGTCATATCAAGCTTTATACTGGAAAAATTGTGTACGTACTGACCTGGATTAGGTGGGAATTTCATTTCAGGAACCTGTTTGTCTAGATATTTCTTAAGTTTCATATTTTTCTTTTCTTTTCTTGAGTTCACCACCAGCTTAACATAGTCCAGATATTGTTTTCTTAACTTAACAGGGAGCTCTTCAACCGCGTAAATTCGCTCGTTGACATTTTTTGACATCTCGGTAATATATGAATTTAGAGAATCAATTTGATTAAGCGCATAGCGTTTGAGAGTCCTTCCATTTGGTCGAACTCTAGAGCGACGTAACGATTTCCAATACAATTTGGGATACAAGTTAGTTTCAATGCACTGCTTTATAAAATCAACATTTGTTTTCGCTTCACTGAGCCTTGTGCTATACTTCAGATACTCGTTGAGAACCTTTAGCGCAAATGAATGCTCAGAACATTTTAATAAAGTGAAAATTCCCATTTTGACATTTGTTAATTAAAAAAGGAACGAATCGAGCGAAGAAATTTCTTTTCAATTAGTTTTTCATCATGGCTCTACACTAATATATATATGATTTACAATAATTAAATAACACTCATGGAGTAGATACGTTACGTAATGATTATATAATGACATCGATTATAAACTAACATTAATTGGAAGAGAAGGATTAATACTAATCAAAGTTATTATTCGAAAATCAAGCGTTTGCTACGTTGCATAATATATAAAAAAGAGAAGTAAGAACTAAAAAATTTTGATGAATGGTCAGTAATATAGTAATTATGTAAGAATCAAGAGACGAATGAAGAGAATAAGTAAAATACAAAATACAAAAAATGGAAGGAATAAGATAATTGTTTACCGAAATTATGCTACAAACTCCGCTATACCGATGGCCAAGGTAGCGAGAGTGGTTGTACAAACTTCTTTTGGATACATAGGTTCGGTTTGTAGATATGAATTGCGATGGCTTCAGCTATGTGCAATAGACGAGCTCGTAAACCATGTGGTAAATTTGATGGAATATGGTAGATAACCTTAAAAGCTTTATTCAGTTCAACATGATGACCTGTGTCCACCAAGTGAGCGAGAATAGAACTCTTAATCCCCTTTATCTGTCCTTTAGTCAACCATGACGGATGGTGTTCTGTTATTCGTTGACGAACTTGCCGAATTGTACGCCCTATATAACTGGCTCCACAGGAGCAGTTGAATTGGTAAATACACATAGATGTGGCGAATTCAGGCAATCTGTCTTTATTAACAGTTCTTATTGTGGGGCGGTTGTAGAAGACGGTACTAAGTCGGGCTGCATTAAATGTTTTCTGTACTGCCCTTCTTAACCTCTGTGTCAAGATTTCTTCAGTAGCATCATTTAAGAATTGTAACTTTAGGAACAGTACCTTCTTCGGAACAGTAGGTAACTTTGTCCTTCTTTTCGTCTCCGTCATGTGTTTGTCGATGAATTTCATTGGATACCCATTCTTACTAAGCAAGTTTCGAATATTAGCCAATTCATCTAAAATAATGTCGTCAGAGCAAATCATTCTAGCACGATGAGTAAGGATCTTTATTAGGTTTCTTTTGTATTTCATTGGTACTGCGCTATAGAAATGAGTGTACTGTCCAACTGTAGATTTTCTATGTAATCCTCTTTTTAATGTTCCGTCTATTCTTCTGGTTAGTTGGACATCTAAAAACGATATACTACCATTCTGTTCTTCTTCTAGTGTAAACGTAATTGATGGGTGGATATTATTAAATATATTAAGGATGTTCTCCTTTTCATGTTCTTTCTCTAATACTATGAAAGTATCATCTATATAGCGACAATATGATGTTAGATGGCTAATTGTGTCTTTGAGTGGACCATTTTCTAGTTTTGCCAGAAAAATGTCTGCCAGTATAGGGCCCAATGGTGACCCCATGGCTACCCCATCTAATTGTCTATAATACTCATTGTCGAATCGGAATTGAACATTCATTGTGCATCTAAGAATTAGCTGTTTTATTGCGGATACGGGAATTACCGTTTCTAAGTTCCTCTCTGTTAATTCATTGCAAATAAAATCTACCGTTTCAAGTAGAGGAATGTTGGTGAATAGGGACGTTACATCTAATGATATCATAAATTTATTCTTGAGCGATAGATTTTTTACATTATTGACAAATTCAAAGGAATCCTTGACACTATGTTTAACAATTTCTTTGTGGAGCGGTTTGAGAATTTGCACCAACCATTTTGCTATAGTGTGGTAGGCTGAGTTATTCATATCTAGAACGGGTCGAAGGGGCAAGCCACTTTTATGTATTTTTGGCAAGCCATATAGCCTTGGTGTTCTCGTTCCTGTAGGTTTTAACATTTCGAACACTTTTTCTGAGATGAAACCCTGTTGTTTGATTTGTTTCAACGAATCTATTATTTGCTTTTCAATCTTGTCTGCCAAGTCATTCTTCACTACTAGTTTCTGAAATTTACTTTGATCATTTAAAAGGGCTTTCATCTTGTTTATATAGTTGTTTTTATCCATGAGTACTATCCCATAACCTTTGTCTGGTTTAGTGATTAATAAATTGTCATTAGTTTTAAGTTTTCTTAGAGCTTCCTTATGTTTATTCGTCAAAATTCCTTTCGAATTATGTCCATGATTTAAGTATCTAAAGCAACAGTCCACTAGTGTTGATTTGAAACTTTCGACATTATCTTTTGAAGAAGATACTAATTCTGCTGTTTGGGTATACAGATTTTCAAACTGAATTTCGACGTCCATCTTATTAACAGTCTTCTTAAAATCACAAAACTTAGGGCCTAATGATAACGCTTCTAACTCAGTCATATCAAGCTTGAACTAATTATTGTTTGTTTAGATCCTATCAACAATTAAATAGGCATAATATTTTAAAACATAATTGTAAATACAGATCTAGGCAATCTATAACGCTATCAATATTTAATAAGGGTTTTGTATTTAGCACTTTTAGTCATGTGTTCATTCATTCAGTGGGTGTGTTGTATAAAAGAGTGCAATTCACATTAGAGATCTCATTGTAAGCCTAAATTTGCACTATATTTGTGTTTTTCATTCAATATGTTGA
>NC_031502.1:26010429-26028227 GCF_000237925.1 Schistosoma mansoni | reverse complement strand
TATACACCTACGCCATCGTGATGGATTTTGAGCCATGCCACACAGAGTCTCCAATCATGGGTACGGTAGTCGCGCGGACCCCAACCAAGTAGTCTACATCCACCAATATGGTTCAGAATAGAAGTTAGCGACTTCAAGCACTGACTGCCACGTTTTGGTTTGGTCGCCCCTATATTATCATACAAATAATAACATCATACTATTATTTGTTGTTTTTATCCAATTTCTGTTTTTTCATCATTTTTTTTTATAGAACCCATCTAAACCAGATTTTAATCATTTTCTATTTGAAACAATCTGTTTATGTATTCGTTTAACTTGTGCTACAGAACCACATGACGGAGACGAAAAGAAGGACAAAGTTACTTACTGTTCCGAAGAAGGTACTGTTCCTAAAGTTACAATTCTTAAATGATGCTACTGAAGAAATCTTGACACAGAGGTTAAGAAGGGCAGTACAGAAAACATTTAATGCAGCCCGACTGAGTACCGTCTTCTACAACCGCCCCACAATAAGAACTGTTAATAAAGACGAATTGCCTGAATTCGCCACATCTATGTGTATTTACCAATTCAACTGCTCCTGTGGAGCCAGTTATATAGGGCGTACAATTCGGCAAGTTCGTCAACGAATAACAGAAAACCATCCGTCATGGTTGTCCAAAGGACAGATAAAGGTGATTAAGAGTTCTATTCTCGCTCACTTGGTGGACACAGGTCATCATGTTGAACTGAACCAAGCTTTTAAGGTTATCTACCATATTCCATCAGATGTGCCACATGGTTTACGAGCTCGTCTATTGCACATAGCTGAAGCCATCGCAATTCATATTCACAAACCAAACCTTTGTATCCAAAATAAATTTGTACAACCATTCTTGCTACCTTGGCCATCGGTATAGCGGAGTTTGTAGCATAATTTCGGTAAACAATTATCTTATTCCTTCCATTTTTGTATTTTACTTATTCTCTTCATTCGTCTCTTGATTCTTACATAATTACTATATTACTGACCATTCATCAAAATTTTTTAGTTCTTACTTCTCTTTTTTATATATTATGCAACGTAGCAAACGCTTGATTTTCGAATAATAACTTTGATTAGTATTAATCCTTCTCTTCCAATTAATGTTAGTTTATAATCGATGTCATTATATAATCATTACGTAACGTATCTACTCCATGAGTGTTATTTAATTATTGTAAATCATATATATATTAGTGTAGAGCCATGATGAAAAACTAATTGAAAAGAAATTTCTTCGCTCGATTCGTTCCTTTTTTAATTAACAAATGTCAAAATGGGAATTTTCACTTTAATAATAAATATGCTTTGGACAACCTTGAGTTCCGACCGCTGAATGTTCTAGATAGAAACCCTAAGAGAGCGAGTATGCTTTGTTGGCTGCTGATTCCTAAAGGGAAGAGAGGGTTTTTGCAGTTCATCCTTATACTCTTTTCAAGTTTCTTGGATAGTCAAAATATCAGGTGTGCAAGCGAACTCCCTTTATACCATAAAACCATTTGTCTCAGAGGGAGCTTGAGAGTATAGGGAGATAAATAAGTCAGAGATGTACAATAATTAGAGGATTGGTTCAAGGATCTGGTTTCTCGGCACTCCATTTGTAATGAAAATCCAAACTATCAGAGATGTACAGAATCTGAAAGCTTGTAATTTACCGTTTAAATAATCATAGAGTTATGCCACCACATGTCTGCCTATGCATATAGAATTCGTTTTCTGAGAAAGAACGCGTTGGTTGAACACTTTGAGTACTTTGATGGAGTTAAAGAAGGCATTATGGACCAGATATTTTTATTCCGGTGAGGTGGTTCAGCTATTCCAATTAGCTAACAAATTTGTGTTGCAGGATTTATCAGGTAGGAGGCCACATTGCGACTCAGAAGAAACGTATTTGTTGAGAATTTGGTTGAGAACAAACTCAATAAAATTTCTATCTATAACCTTACCTACTGTGGAATGCAGAGAAATTGGTAGTTAATTAGACACCTCATCCTTATTGTCCTCTTCATGTGCAGATATAACAATCCCCGTGTTTTAGTCGCAGAGTAATTTACTCCTGGTTAATGAACACTTGAAGACGGGGAGAAAAT
Organism: Schistosoma mansoni; assembly: GCF_000237925.1. NCBI lineage: Eukaryota > Metazoa > Platyhelminthes > Trematoda > Strigeidida > Schistosomatidae > Schistosoma > Schistosoma mansoni. Next base: position 26,026,112 of record NC_031502.1, on the reverse strand, counting down.
GGAACCGAAATAAGTCCTAACATTTCTACGGGTTTATAAGTCGGATACTCTCTGTAACAAAACAAATACTACCCTGAGTAATCGTCACGTTGAATTAAAACGTCAGCGATTTTTAAAAAAATCACAATGGATACTTCAGTCTGATTTTGCTTTTTCATCCCGTCATATCAACTCCAACTGGTGTTATGAAAAAATTACAGACTGCAAAGGATATGGTCGTTATTTCACCTAACACTCTACTCCCTAGATGCACTCTCTGTTCTAATAAACAGTCTTTATCATTCCAATCTTGAATTCCCTTCCTTCATTCGAACCTACTCCAACTTCATAAATATCTCAAATTATTGTTCTTTATTACTGAATTCTCCCATCTGGAGCCTCAGATCACATTTCACTCTAGCAACATGAGCTAGTATCAATTTAATCTAATAATTTATCATAACTTTGTCTGTTCCACTACTAAATGTTAAGCATTGGTTATCGTTCATATCCAAATGCCTTGCTGCTCCTTGGTTTCTTTTTTTCTCTTCAGAATCTTGCACTGAGGGTGAGGCTATGTAACTTCTGACATATGGAACAAGCTCGACGAACGCGCTTTCCCAAGGTCATAGTTCGAACCAGGCGCTCCACAAGTCTGCTTTATAACAACCATAAACTTAAAAAGCTGCATTAGATAAATACTTAGCACGACCAAAATCCTAATACAATTTTTGTCGAGATTGGATCTGGTATGTAACGTTGATGCGATGCCCCTTTGGAAAATATTTTGAAGAAAACACAGTATATCTGAACGAATGAACTGCTATCAACTTTTATAGATCATATTTACTAAACAAGCCTGCTTGGGATGCATACCGTGAACCAGTATATGCTTTAACCTGTAGATCATGCCCATAAAAATGGCGTGTACCTGTTATTGCAGAAATATATTATTTTTTCTATTATTCATTCAACAGCCTTTATCTATTCCTGTTAGCTAGAATGGTGTGGTTGCCCAAATCACTCAATATTTATTTCAAGGTCACACCTTTCGGTAACCTTCCCAACCATTCCTATCTATTTTGGTGCTCCGGTCACCCAGTTCCTAAGTACCTTTAATAAACAAAGTATCATCAGAAATATTGTCCAATCCAGATAAAGATGAAGGAAGTACGTGATACGGCTGCTGACTTATGGAAAAAGTCTGAAGATGCCACAAATATTGGGAGTTTGATAACACCCTAGCCAGTATCATCTTCTATAATCAAAACGTGCCCATTCAATGAAATGGGAAGTCAGAAGTTAAGAGGTTCGAAGATATATTTGATAGGCTATCAATATATCGATAACTGACCGGTCCAAGCTGGCTAGTGGTCGTAGGAGAAGTCGAGCACGGTGTTGCCACTCGTGATCTGGGGCGGATGAGTGACCGGGCACCTTCACCTGGATGAGTCCATTTAATCTAATGTGATCAGCATTGAATGTTGAAGACCTACAGAGCTATCGACTTTAGGGATTTATCTATTGCTACAAGTCATAGTGTTGAATAATTTGCCCCCCTTAACTCTTTGTTGCTTTTCATGGATTTCTATTAACCACTCAATGTTCAGTTATCGGTTTTGCAAGTTAAAGGAACGTTTAATTCGATTGACCAAGTGGCTGGAGTTCAATGTTGTTTTGCTGATTTTGAAGCCACACCTTTGCGAAACGACGGTTGCTAACATTCATTTAATACTGATACTGCTGGTATTATATTCATTTCCACTTTGGATCGTTTAGGTAATTACTATATTCTGGTTACGAATGTTCTTAACCGTGCTTGGTTCAACGATGACTGGATAACCATGATATGCTTAGCTCCAATATAGAAGCAGCTTACTCAACATTAGGATATTAATGTATTGACATGGTATTCTGATTTCTACTGAGAGCTATCAGAACATCTAAATCTTTTCCGATTTTCTTTTCGTCTATTATGGTATGGCCTGATATTGGCATTCTGTCTTGAATAACGATTCAGGGGTTAGTGTACCTTATCTTTTTAGACACTTTGGGGGCAGTAATCTTCGAAGCCAACACATACAAGTTCAAAAATGACAAACACAAAAATTCAGATTATGTTATGAATTGATCAAAGTCGTCGCTAATTTATAATGACCTTACAAATTAAACAAGGACGTAACTCGCGTGAATTATCCACCAATAGAAATACGACTTCTCCGACCTTAACAGGGTGACAATCAAGGACGTCCGATCAGTATGAGCAATCTCGCGTCCTTATTGATCCTTAATCCTCCTAGCCCTTCCACTTGAGTCCAGAACACCAATAGCAGCTTTTGTTATGCGAATCTATGCGAATCGTTTACTCCAAGCATACGTTGTTTATATACCAGACAGGCAGATCACACCATAAAATAAAAAATAATATTTGTACAAAATCAAGCCAAATGTGGCTGTGAGCGTGGGAGACAGTAATCAATAAACTGAGTACAACTTAGGAACAGTAAATCATATAATAATAATCAATGGGTCAAAATGAAGCTTGTAATAATATGAATATAGATATAGATAATCTAGTTACTGAATAGTTATACAATAGGAATATAAATAGAAAAATAGTCCAATAATAGGTCCCGTAAGTTATCCGTACTTCTACTCTAGTATATAGCAGATTAGGATTCCTTTTTTCTCACCAAGAGGCCAGAGGCTCGAAAATCCTACTCAACGGAATTATCAATCACAATTGTGAGAAGGTTCGGGGAGGATGCGGGTTTCATCAAGAAACACAGTCCGACCGACCTACTGTCCTCATAACTAAGGACTAGGTCTCACTTTTAGTTTCAATTCTCCCTCGAGCAATGATTCCCAGAGGTGTCTCTGAAGATTAGGAAATAATGGCAACATAATTTAATGGTTCGTACCAGCTGATCACAAGGACCAAGAATATCGAGGCATGACCAGTATTTCATTCATCAGTGATAAAGATAGCGTGGCGTTCGACCTAGATTGTAATCCAATATCATTATTTCTATGAATATCATTGTTATTCCTATGGTAATAATTATTGCTCTTAATACCAATACTTTCGCTAGGATTATTATTGCTATTGTTAGTACTGTTGTTGTTATCATGAATAGCATGATCACCCAATGTCAATCCCTTTATATTTATGACAACGTAGTAGATAACGATGACGATCACCTTGACGTTGATAATCAAGCTTAACTTGATCGTTTTATTCCTAAAACTATGGGCGTTTGTTTAGTACACATTCAAGATGTTTTGAGAATCGTTTGTTCTAGTCACACAGGCCTCGGAAACATGGGTCTTATTATTATTAATGGCTTTATTCAATATTATAATCTGGTACAATATATAATTCTCAGCACGAGTTATTTCAACAAGTTTTTTACCAAAAAAAAACAAAAAAAGCAAACAAAGAAACAAAACCCCAAAAAACAGAGAAGGAATAAAAAAGGTTTAAGAAAAACTGAGTTTATACAAATTATCGAATTTGAAACATGCTTAAGAAGACAGGTTATTTACTAGGTCAACTCTAACAGCCTGTTCGTCACAAAGTAAATTTGCTAGGTAAGGTATTACAGAACTTTTATAGGCTTGCTTGCATGTATGGATTTTAATGCATTTACGTCTCGTTCTACCAGAAGATATACAAGGAGAAAGATATGAATGAAGCGGATGGTTAGTATCTGATAAGACAACACCTGCCAAGAGTTTGCAAGACTTAAGATGTCTATCCACAAGCATATTAATAATGACTTCAAAAGATTCACCACATACCTTGCAAACCGCCTTCAGCACTCTACGCAAAACAACAAAGTCTTTTCTCAAAAGCCCAGGAAAGAATAAGGGAGAACAATATAGAATAATAGGTAATATGCAGGAATTTACAAATTGTAAGAATAAATGGCGAGTAATCCCAAAAGCATGCTGCCTCTTTATGTAGTATATCAAACGGTAAACTTTTTCGATAAGAGTAAAACATAAGAAGACCAAGAAAGATCAGAGGAAAAAATGACACCAAGATATTTGACCTTCGACACTGTGTTTATTAAGGAGTCTCAAATGGCACAAGCATTATGGGATCCCGAAATAGAGTATAGGTTCTGTTCATGTCTCAAGCTAAAGTTAACAGCTTGACATTTAGATGGATTGAGTAAGAGACCATTACCAACAGACCACCTTTCAATACGAGATAAAAACTCATTCATTTCTATGGGATGTAAGGAGGTAGAAATCGGCATACATACAGTGAGGTCATCCGCATGTTTTACAAAAGCGTTTTCTGTGGAAGATGGCAGATCATGCAGAAAAAAAGAAAAGAGCAGAGGTGAAAGAACAGCTCCTTGTGGCACACCTACAGTAGACAGTAGAGATGTTGAACACTTTCCTTCAAATACAATGTACTGTTCTCTTCCAGAAAGGTAGGATCATAGCCAATTGATTATCCAGCTGTCAGTGTCGACGCTGATCAGCTTGTTAAGTAAGAGGTGTCTTGGAATAGAATCAAAGGCAGAAGTGAAGTCCAGGAAAGCGCATCTAACATACTTCTTACCCTTTTCCAACCCGAACACTATATTGTGATGCAGAACAGCAACGTAATCTAATGTGCTTCTTTTGCATTTGTAAACAAACTGATATGGATCACAGTGCTCTTTTATTGTAGGTTGAAGTGGTTGTATCAGTAATTTTTCCATTATTTTGAGGAAAGGTGAAGTTATTGCAATGGGTCTAAGTTTTACATTTTTATCACCAGAAGCTTTCTTTGGTATAGGGATTACCTTTATCTTTCTCCACATTTTCGGTAAGACATTAGTTGAGAAGGATCTGTTAAAGATATTCGTTATTGGATAACATAAAACATCAGCACATTTTTTAAAAAGGAGGTTTGGGATACCATCAGGTCCTTAACATTGGGATGAATTCAGAGACTGGGGACTTTTTCGGACAACATTTTCGGTGAAACTGGGAACACAATTATTCTTCAGACACTTGGATATAGAGAGCATGATGTCAGATGACTGACGTATAAAGGACTTATTTAAGTCACAAACATTTAGCTGGTTATCACTTCTAGTCTGCCTGTCCCCTGTAATTTCTTTAAAGAGTTTCCACATACTTGAAGAGCTTTTACAAGATAGGAGTTTTTGAGTGAACACAGAGTTGAGACGTCTAATCTCTTGGTTTATTTGACCATTTAACTTACGAACTTCAATAGTATTTTTCTCCTTGTACATCCTTTCTTTTACACTCCGTAGTCGCTTTAGTTGTGGAGATGTAAGTCGATCAAAACTTAAAAAGAAGGTTTCGGTAGGACAGCAAATATCAAAACAGAATTTAAGATAACAGTTGATAACATCAGTTGTGTTTTCTATTGAGTCATCTGTAAATAATTCCCAGTTGGTCGTACGAAACATGTTTTTTAAATTTTGTAAATTTTCTTCTCAGTAACTCCTGTATATTACTTTTTTGGTATGGTGTATGTGTGTACTCTTTCCATGTTTACCATATACTTTAGGTAGAACACGAATTATACAGTGATCCGAACTAGACAATGGAGCACGTTTGCGAGTCACATAGGTACCCACATCATTAATGAAAACCAAGTCTAGATGAGCATTCAGACGAGTAGGAAAATCTACTACATTTAGGTGATCTAGTGATGTAAGGAAGCTACAGTCACATGAATTGAAATCACCACATACAATTAAAAAGTGAATCACTGAAGGCAGTAACGGCGAATTCAGTAAATTTATCAGCGAAGACAGATCGCGCAGATGATGTGCAGTCTGGAGTCATGTAGATATTGGTAACATAAATATATTTGTATTTATTCAGGTGTTTTGGACAGCACTTTAAAGTTAGACAGTCAATAAAGTCATTTGAAAACTTGAAACAGGCAAAAGTAGATCGACGTTTACAAACGTAGCTACTCCGCCACCACAGGTCTTTTTGTTGTTTGATCGATCCTGACCATAGATATTAAAATCACGTAATGATACTAAGCAATCATCCTGTAAGTCAGTTAACCAAGATTCTTGAATTGTGATGACACCAAAATTACGATACATGTTTTGACTTAGCAGAAATTGGAGATAGTCTACCTTGTTAATTAGAGATCGACAATTAGAATTAAGCAGCTCTGGAATCGAAATTTGATGCATATTGCCAACCACCACGATGTCGCTTATTGTACTTGTTTGTGATTTTTGCAGCGAAAGGACGTATGCTTTTCATAAACGCGCTTGTATAGGTTATGCGATTAATAGACATGATGATAAGTTAAAATAAATTTAAAAAACCCAGATAACTTGTTAAAATATTTAGATGGCAGAAAACAGGTAGCCCAGGTATTCAAGCAGGCCGTCGAGCAGTCTTCGAGATCTGGCCACCCAAAAAGTCCTGAATCTTTGGGTTTGTCTTGCCATTTCGCTTTTGAGTTTTTATTACTCTATTTGATCCTTAAGTGAACAACCTAATCGAATATGAATGTTCTAATTACGAGTTTTGCTTGTCATTTAGTAAAGCATCCCTTTTATTGTAATCTTCGAGTGCTAGCTTCAAGATTCTTTACGGTCGAGCCCCGTCTCCGAACCACTTGTGAAGTTGGTAGTGTGTACTCACGAAACCTCTTTCGGCAGTACATTTCTGATTCCAGATTTCACTAACTCCAGATTATGCGCATGCGTCTTAGCAGAGTCATTTTCTATTGACTCGTTCGGATAACAAGCAATCAAACTAGGAACGGAATTCACCTTTCTGAAAGTGGAGTTCACGACTGACGATTGTGTTGTAGTTTCCTTCTTATTAACTACTGTTAGCTTTTTTTATAGTTATCCTTCTGGTTCTGACTTTTGGTTGCAACTAATAGTTAATAATATTAAATATTTCTTGTGAGAGAGTTTTGTTTTTTGTATATCATTTAGTTGCTCTCACTTGAGAAATGTTTAGAATAAATGCGCTTTCTGTGGGTGGTAGTTCCCTTTTCCCGATAGTGTGGGACTTATTAAGCTTACTCGTGAAAATGGTCTGGAAAAGGTTAGTCTCTTCTTTGGGCATGTTCACAGTTGGGGTCTCAGCCTGCTGACCCGGGGTAGGAGTTTGAGTAATTGCACCAGAGACTACACTTGTTATTTTTCCTTCGTCTCGTTTCAGACTTACTGAGTGAAAATCGTCACTCGGAAACTCCTCTAAACCTTCAGAGCCTCATCTGGGAGAAGTGCTTTAGTAAGGTAACAACCTCTCCATAGCCACGGTGAAGCTCATTTTTATTGATATTTGCACCCGTCCAGCAATTGACTGGTACATATTTTGTGAAATCATCTCTTTTACCTGTTACACTGCGTGTAATTTTTGACAAGGAAGAGAAACAATAGTCGACCGCATCAACGACATTAAATTAGCGCTATGACACTACTAGAGTAACTCTGAAGATATACAAAAACCGTAAATTCAACTAATCGTAGTTAGATAGAAAGCTGAGTAAACATTGGGAAAGTCGACTCAAAAAAAGAGAACAGGAAAATAGTGTGTATGTGCCCAAAGATACGCACCAACCAAATAACCACAACTATTAAAAAATGAAATAAACAGGCCTTTGAGAAGTATTTCACGAGTCCAAATAGATCTTGAAGCATTATACATGAGTTTAAATCTAAATTCCGTTACGATAAACGCAAAAGAAATCTAATATCTCAACACGTGGAAAATTTGGCTGCAGTTAAACTCAACTCGGTTTTCTTTTATGGAAATGCGCGCCTAGGTGTTCTAACCCACTAAACTTTTTCTTTTGCTTGTGAAAATATATTTTTCCACTTGGAGACATCTGGAACCCCTTTAAGTAACGTATTTCTCTATTCTGTCCACAATCCTTAAAGTTCTTCTCACCTCAACAGCATAGTTTCAGAAAAGGTCATTCTTGTATGACCAACCTGCTGACTGCGGTGGATAGATGGACAACCATCCTTGATCGCAAGGGAAAGGTTGACGTCATTTACCTGGATTTCTCAAAAGCTTTTGATAGGGTCAACCACGTATGTCTTAACAATAAGCTTAGACGATTGGGTATCAAACCCCCTTTGATTGACTGGCTCACTTCATATCTAGAAAACCGACATTTTAAGGTCAGGGTTAACTTCACTCTCTCCCAGGCTATAGAATGACCTGGTGGGGTCCCCCAGGGCTCAATACTAGGACTTCTTCTCTTCTTGATTTACATTAACGATCTTCCTCAACAAGTTTCATCTGACTTATTGCTTTTTGCTGATGATGTGAAACTTTGGAGAGAGATACGTAATAATAATGATATACTAGTTCTTCAGGAGGATCTGACCCGACTTCAAAGTTGGGCAGACGACAACGGACTTACCTTCAACACTTCAAAGTGCAAGGTAGTCCATCTGAGACATGTTGCAGACTATAGTTATAACTTAGGTAACTCCCCTCTAGAAGTTTTCCAAGTTGAAAAAGATTTAGGAGTGTTGGTACCCTACGACCTGAAATCGTATGCGAACTGTGACAAAAACGCCTCTCAAGCAAACCTTGCACTGGTAACATTGAAGCGCATTTTGGGCCAGTTTGACGGTAGAACCTTCCACATAATATTCAACAGTTTTATTCGTACCCATTTAGAGTACGGAAAAATAGTATTTCCTCCCTCCCTCCAAAAGGATATGGACACTCTGGAACGTATCCAACGTCGAGCCACGAAATCAGATCGGGAACTCAAATTCAAACCTTACGAAGAGCGCCTTCAATCACTTAACCTTTACCCGTTTGAGTACAGGCGTCTTAGAGGTGACCTTCTTATGACTTAAAGTATCCTTAACACTTTTGGTCATCCCCTTAAACATCTTCTTAAGCTTAGTCACAACACTAACCTAAGAGGTAACACCCAGAAACTGGAGACCCAACATAGCAGAACAGACTGTAGACACAACTTCTACTCCGTAAGAGTTGTCAAATGCTGGAATTCGCTGCCGGCTGAGCTAGTCCAAGCGACTTCCCAGGAGTCCTTTAAGAGGAAACTTGACTTATTCTTGAGGACTAAGTATAACATATTATTATGATTTACCAAATACTTTTTTTCCCCTATTATCGTTAATATACCTAGGTTTTTGCCCGGAGGTATTGGTGATCCACTGCTACTAGACACGGAAGCCCGTTAAGCGAAAGCTTCTTCTATTCCGTCCACAACTATTTGAACCATTTGAACTACCCGGATGACGCGGTAGGTTAATTGTTACTCTACTGTGGACGCTCACAATGTTACTGTCAAGGCCGATTAATAGTAAATTCAAAGGGTTCGCCTGTTTATTAAGGCAGTTTCGCTCATCATTTAATTCGCATTCTGATTTGGAGGATGGGAAGTTGGTCAACGTTGGTACGTGGGTTTCACGCTCATCAACTTTTAGTCGTTGTTTCCAACTCGAATTCTACCCAAAAATGGCCGAATACTAAGCTCGGACCAATAGATACTATCAATCCTAAATATCCATTGCCTGGGTTTGTAGGGATTCCGTTAGAGAATGATGAGAAACCTTTTGAAAAGAAATACACACCTGCGGTGCATACATTACCTCCAATAAAAGAGGAGAGCTATGCTGCAGCTCTTTTGAATGTTTACAATGAAAAAGAGGTAAGAATGTCGTTGGTTATCGCTAATAAGTTTTTGAGTGAATGGGGGGTTAAGGTAGTGAAACACGTATTCTCAAGTCTTTGAGGGAGTTGTGATTTTTAACTACTTTGCGAGGTTCACCATATGCCCGATCTCCTTATTTTGGGGAGATTTTCGTCCGCTTTGGAAGAGCTGCAACAAAAAACTTTGGAAATGGCACAAAACCCCCGAAATTTCTTCGGGTCTGGGAAAAATCTTCAAAGTTTTAGGGGGATCCTCATAATGTTTGGGGACAATTTCGGTCTTCCTCAATACTTCCATAGAATCTTATGATAATTTGGGGGTTGCGTTGCTATATATAAATAGCACAGAGGTTTCGTTACGGCTATATGTAATTTACCATGTAATATTCCACTATCAAGTAGTAAGTGTATTTGTTTCTTGCGCGAATGGAAAAAAAGCCGACATAACATAGTGAGCATTAAATACTTGCCTCAGACGATAAGTAGTTAAAGAAAATAAAATTTATTCCTGTTTCCTTAGTTAACATTCCTATGTTTGTCATGTTCTTCCTGTTTATAAGTACCACTAAATAGGAGTTTAATTGATTGACTTAGACTTAACCCTTCAAGATTTCCCAAGTCTAATATGATCCCTATGTGTACGATTGGTAACTTTCAGTTTGAACTTAAGGGGCCCACTTATTAATCGGGCACATAAAGATATACTATGTCAGGCAAGCTGGATACTGTTGAAAATACTTTATCTCTAAATGAAACGTGAGGAGGAGAATTAATCTCAGTTTCTCATGTCGATTTCAAGTGGTTTTCTTTTAGGTATCTCATTTTCTTGGTTTCTGTCCATTAACTTTAACTATTTGTCACGTCTACCTAGTAATTTGATTCTAAATGCATTTTCCTATTATTGACTGTTTCACATTGATTTTGTATTCAGTGACAATTACTTGTTTCATAAAACTAATAACTGCAATTGATATGTAACTGGAGTAGGTTGAATGTACATTCGAATGTCTTTGGTCTTGTCTTGTAAATTTTAACATGAATCGTCTTCTGAAGTAACTGGGGGCAGGCTTAAGTGAGCATAGTTATTGTATACGGCACCCTGTCTGTTGTTAGTTTCCACTAGATATCCGACTTCGTAACATGAAATGCCAATATATTTCTAACCAAGATACTGATGTACGTCGTTCAATAATGAAACTATCATCAACGATGCATGTTAGTAGCACAACCTTATCTATGAGATGAGTGTAAGTGCGAGCCTCAGTGAGGAATCGTTCTGCTTACTGTGATGAGCAATACTAACTATAGATTTGCATATGTGAAATGAGGTATATGGTTCAAGCTCATATACAAAACCACTTGTTCATAAGTGTAGGATGAACGAAAAATCAATTTTGCATGCAAAACTTCAGATTATGAAACTTATCCTCTGTCAATGGAAAAAAATTCAATTACTGTTTCTTTTTGAATCGTTCATGTTGGCTATTTACATCTTTCAATTTTAATGGTATCATGTGAAAAACATGATTATCTACCTAATTGTCAGTAGAAGATGGAGTAACCAACAAACTGTCATCCAAATGCTATAAATCCTTCAGAACTTCTTGAAAGTGTATTATTGGATACCGATGCGTGACAACTTTGAGAGATAGTGTGTCTAATGTCGACGAATAAGCAAAGTTTCTCAGGTTCTTTTGATAGTAAATTTAGTTTGATGTCAAAATCTACCTTATAAGATTTTACTGTAAAGTATCAGATTTCTAAATATCGAAGTACAAAATGTAGAAGTCTATGGGATGACATCCATGTTACATTTCCAAGTCTCTGAAGCCGATATTTCAAGATGATGATACCAAGTAAGTTGTCGTTACTGTGTCTAAACGCACACTGCCGAACCCCCACATTACTAACTGGATTTGTCACTAGATACCAGCAATCCTTCGGAGACGACGGTGATCGAGTCCGGTTACCGAACATCCTCAAATCAGAGAACAGGTCTCGCAAGCATAGAGGAGAACTGGTCTCACCGAAGTGTTGTAGACCCAACCTTATAAAACTAGACTAACATCACATGGGCTCACTCGAGGTTTCATTATACGTTAATTGGCTTCATTGGACACATCAACATTATCATACAGAGCTACTCAGATTCATAAAGTTTCGATCACTTCTAACGACTCATCATCAAGCATGAGTTCTGGCATAGGCTGCTGTCGACTTTAGTTATTTTTAATATTTATGCATTGACCTAATGTAAATAGTGGTCAGGATGTTATCTTTCATTTATTTCTCTGATCAACTTCGATTTATCTTTTTCAAAACTTTCTTGTCGCTTTTGTTATCTCTATTATTGTTATTTTCACTTTTTTGATATCTTACTGTATTCTCTATAGATTAGAAAATTGTGAGGATACACCTATGCTTCTATCTGTCCCTTTGTTTAACAAAAAACTGCTTAATCACATTATTTTGGAAATAGTTTTTTTTGTTGCATAGCTGATTTCTTATTTTAACGAAGATTACAGTTCGTCAGACTTACATACTTTTCCAGAAGGGGTTCGGTGGAGATTTTAGTAATTTTATAGAGTTAAGATCTCAACTCTATAAAATTACTAAAATCTCCACCAAACCCCTTCTGATAACGATCATGTGCTCACTAGTGACTAGCTTCATGAGGTATTTCCTGGAGTTCTAATGAGAAGTAGTAACAAGTGGAGTTCAACCAGGTCTGTTGGGAAATATCAACTCACTGATGACATTGGCGAAATGGTTGCTCAATTTCGTGGATCGGTTGAAGTTAGACATCAACACCGTTGGATGACAGCCATCTCAGTGTTCTGTCGGTTAATTGCTCTGGCACGAGACTGGTAGGTCCTGGGTTTGAATCCCGCGAGGTGGGATCGTGGATGCGTACTGCTGAGGAGTCCCACAATAGGACGAAACGGCCGTCATGCAGTGCTTCCAGGTTTTCTACGGTGGTCTAGCTTCAATTGACTCATGGTCTCAACTCTATAAAATTACATCTTTTTTGTTAACTTATCTAAATTTACTTATTTTTTTTACCAACTAGTTCAGTGAATCTCGGCCTTCAATAATTCCACCGATATCAGATCAATTTGAATGTACCATACACACTTGTCCAGTGCTAGTTCAGCAAGGTTAAACTTCCTTATACTTAAATATATAAATTTTTAGCTTTAGCTAATGTATTTCCATCGAGAAAACTTTCATTCAAACCTTTAACAGCATTAATTCTTAGTCGTCACACTAATGATGAATCGTTAGATGGATGGAGTGAGGAAGAAGCTGCAGATGAACATGAACAATTAGCACGATCTGTAAGTATTTAAAAAAAATATTTTAAATGGTCTCCAGTTTATTACTTCAGCAATAGAAATATGCTCATCATTAAAAGAATTAGGCTATTGGGCAGATTTTATTGATCCGTTCACTGGGAAACCGGTTTGTTCTTTTTAAAATGAATTCTAATAAACTTCATTATTCATTTTAGTATATTGGAGCCCATGGCGAAGCTATACTCAAAGAAACCGATGAAACAATGAAACATTTTGGATTTGAATTAGATAATTCTATTTGTTGCCAAGTATTACGTTATCCAAAATGGAAGAATCATATATTTGTTGGATTGATATTTACAGATGCACCAGATTATCATCCAGTGCTAATGCATATTTAACTAATAGCTTTACAGGAAAACAAAAAAAATAAATTACCTCTGTTACTCTTCTTTTTAAATTGTTTTAATCTTTAAGAACAAGTGTACTTTCATTCTACTATTGTAACATTGTAGAATACATTATATAAAAGATTTACTGATGTGATAAATGAATCAAATGTGTAGACGTTTCATTAGTTTTTGCTTTCAAATGCCCTGGTATGACCGAGAGTGAGGAGAGTCCGCTCTTTCTCTCTCTCTCGAAATGCTCTCACATGGCGACGCGTATATAGCCTCTTCCAGGGTAGTCTTACTCACTGCCTTCTCGTGGCGGGGGTGTTGTTTACGAAATTGAATGGACGAAAAGCGAATGTCCGGCGCTAGTGGATGTGGAGTGTCCACCTAGGGGAGTTGAAAAACCCTGATTCCAAACCAATGGTGCACATGGGCTCCAGTATTACTTATTTACTTACGCATGTTACCCCTCGTGGAGGAACATAGGCCGCTCACCAGCATTCTCCATCGAACTCTGTCTTGAACCTTCCTTTCCTGTTCTTTTCAGTTGTTATTCATCTTTTTCATATCTACTTCTATTTCCCAGCGTAATGTGTTCTTTGGCCTTCCTCTTTTCCGTTTCCCTTCCGGATTCCAAGTTAGGGATTGCTTTGTCATGCACATTGGTGATTTCCTTAATATATGTCCTATCCACTTCTAACGTCTTTTCTTAATTTCCTCTTCAGCTGGAATCTGGTTTGTCCTCTCCCATAAAACGCTCCAGTATCTTGAAGGAACAAATGAGGTATGAATCAATCGTTGGTGTTCGGCTACCATAGGACTACATCTCCTTACGATGCTCCATTGTCTTGTGGATTAGACCTTCAAGTCAAAGGCGCCGGGTGTGGCCCCTTAAGAAAACCACCTGCTTCAGTTTGGGCACCTGGGCAGTATCCCTGCGCATATGTATCTGGTTCCTTCCTTGTACCAATATGTATGTTTAAATAAATAAATGAATCACTAGTTGCCTTTATTTCTTGCTGATAATGATGAGTACATCGAAGTAGATATTTAACTAATATAATTCTAATTCTTCTTAGGATTATTTCGGTATTGAATATGATCAAAAAGTTGAAGGGATTAAACATGAAGAAAATAAATGTAAAGCGCTATTATCAGTATCAAAAAGTATAGTGTGTGTGTATTTATACATGTATTTTTTTTACAAAGATATTATTGATGAACAATACTTTGGTGTGAATGATGATGACGATGATGTTAAGTTACATTCTGGAACGAAGAATTCATCTGAAATAACAGTACTTCAGTCAGATACATCTCATTTAGATGATTTATGTGAGATTGATTCACAATATTTTGGTAATGAACTTATTCGTTATGATTATTATTATTATGATCATTGTGTTTTTAAAGTGATATATGTTTGCATTTTATAATATATGATTATTGTAAGGGTTTATGGGCCCCCAAATGCTCTGGTATGGCTGAGAGTGGAGAGAGTCCGCTCTCTTTCTCTCGAAATACTCTCACATGGTAAAGGTAAAGGAAGCACCAGATACATATGCGCCATACAAATCTCGTTCGATTTGCTTGAGGGCTGTGATACTGCCCAGGTGCCCAAACCGAAGCAGGTGGTTTTCTTATGGGCCCACACCCGGAGCCTTTGACCGAAAGATCTGATTCACAAGGCAGTAAGAGCATCGTGAGGAGATGCAGTCCCATGGTAGCCGGTGATCAACGATTGATTCGTACGCCATTTGTTCCTTCAGGATACTGGAGCCCATGTGCACCATTGGTTTGAAATCAGGGTTTTCCAACTCCCCTAGGTGAACTTTCCGTGTCCACCAAACCGGTTAAAGCGCCGGACATTCGCTTTTCGTCCTCTCAATTTCGTAAACAACAGTGATGCCACGAGAAGGCAGTGAGTAGGACTTCCCTGGCAGAGGCTATATATTCGCTGGTATTAGATAAGAACAGATCTCTATACCAACTCTTCAGTTACTAAAAATCATTCACAGTCTTTTATCAAATCTAAAGAAACCTAGTTGATTTGAACCCACATTCACAAATTTCATGGTTAGGGATTATTTTGTTATGGTAGCCTTTCAGAAAGGAAGAAGGAGTAGTGTGAGGAGCTGTCAAGGAGTTGGAAGGTGATTCTAGATCAGGCTATTTACGCAGTGAGAAATTCTAAAGATAAGAGAAGTGGATATGGGTGTAATGCTAAAAAATACATCACACTGAGGTTAAATAGGAGAGTCGTGAAGCAGGAGGATTGTTTAATTCGAATCAGAACATTTCTGATACGTAGTCACATAAAGGTTGAGTGGAAGAAAGATAGATCCGATGAAAT
>NC_031502.1:25983950-26010229 GCF_000237925.1 Schistosoma mansoni | reverse complement strand
ACGAATCAATCGTTGGTCATCGGCTACCATAGGACTGCATCTCCTCAAGAATTGGCCCCCATATGGTAGCATATTCATGTATATATTGTAACAATGTGTTTAAGGTCGTAACTGTGTTTGGAGAAAATCGTATTTTGAAACCCCATGCATTTAGAGTCTTCAATCTCAATGTTTCTCAACATCTCCAAAACTTTAACACGGATCATGCTAACTTATCTTTATTGATTAGAAATTCTCTAAGTATTCATTCCCCAATTTGCTTAGAAACTGACTCTTCCAGGTTTTTGTTTCCAAACACTAATTACATATGAATTGTCTTTGTTACGAAGAGGGATTTCAACTACTAAATTCAAATCAAATGATCCATATATAACCATTTTCATTCCAGCCTCGATATTAATGTTATCACTTTTATTAGTTATTTAGGCAAAATTGATTTGTACGATACGAAAACCATTCAACAACAACCATTCTGCCCGACCGTTGCTGCTACCTTGACGTGGTGGTCGGGCTTGCGTATCGTAATGAACCAATCGAGCTATACTGGCTGGAACCATCGTTCCTCAAGGTCCTACCATGCCAGACAGATCGGTTGATGAGCGGTAAGACTAAAAGCAGCAAACTAAGGTCCGAAGGCAAAGTCGTACTGCTGACTGTACAGAGGTGTGATACAAAAACCATTCATTCTACTGGGTTATTCAATTATGTTATTATTTAGATAATCAAGTCAGAAGACAGCTTATCAGAACTGTGAGATATATATATATTAGCGTAATACATTTCGAACAATCTGGTCACACGTTTAATTATCAGATGTATGTATGAGGTGTGGTTTCGTATAGAAGTGCCAGAGGCGAGTTCTAAGGTTTTTTTGAAGCCTTCCCCATACAAAGTATCAAACTCACCTTAGGTAGTCAAAAACAGTTTGTTCTCACTTAGAACCTACCCTGGTAATCCTGATTTATTATCCAAAGCGATATCCACGTTGTTCTTTTTATTATCTCTGTTTACTCTTCAAACTTGTCCGGTTCAATCTTTCATTTGTCAGATAGAAATGTCCTTGCAAGCAAATATGTCATCAGATTATCATAAATGTATTGTATTAATACATCACACATTATGAACGTCTTATTGTTGTACTACATAAGTTATTTTCATAGTTGAAATCATGAGTCAATTGAAGCTAGACCACCATGGAAAACCTCATGATTTCAACTATGAAAATACTAAATTCTTCACAAAACCCCCCTCTGATCTATAATTATATGCTCACTAGTGACTGGCTTCAAGAAATATTTCCTTGAGTTCTAGTGGGAAGCAGTGGCCAGTGGAGTTCTACCAAGTCTGTTGTAGAGATATCAATTCACTGGATACAATTGGTGAACGGTCGCTCAAAATCGTGGATTGGTTGAAGTTAGACATTAACACCGTTGGATGCCGGCTCAGTGGTCTATCGATTAAGGGCTCCGGCTCGAGACTGGTGGTGGTGGGTTCGAATCTTGCGAGTGCGGGATCGTGGATGCGCACTGATGAGGAGTCCCATAGTAGGGCGAAACGGCCTTTGTCCAGTTCTTCCAGGTTTTCCCTGGTGGTCTAGGTTCAATTGACTCATGATTTCAACTATGAAAATACTAAATTCTCCACAAAAACTCCCTCTGATCTACATAAGTTAATCAACTTATTACTCGTGATACTATTACTACGTCTACTATTCTGGGATTTGACCTGACAATTTCATCTCTCTTTGCTAATGCGGTACGGCAACTTGACCTATGTACATACATACCAAGTTTTTACGTTGTGATTGAAT
Source organism: Schistosoma mansoni (assembly GCF_000237925.1). Lineage (NCBI taxonomy): Eukaryota > Metazoa > Platyhelminthes > Trematoda > Strigeidida > Schistosomatidae > Schistosoma > Schistosoma mansoni. The sequence continues at coordinate 26,008,419 of NC_031502.1, read as the reverse complement.
GATTGACTGATACTTACTTACTTACTTACGCCTGTTACCCCTCGTCGAGGAGCATAGGCCGCTCACCAGCATTCTCCATCCAACTCTGTCCTGAGCCGATTGACTGATAAGCATATCAAATAGATTGTTTTGAATATGGTACGGAAAGGATTTGGCTAATCTTTTAATTTAATCCTTCCTTTTATTTCCTCACTCTTATTAATGTACACAGGTTCCACAGGATCTAATACAAATCCAATGGAAGATATCAGCTCAGTAGTTAACAATACTGTTAATCCATTGGTAATTTCACAGCATAAAGCTAGGATTGGTAAAAAGCATATTCCTCATCTTGCTTCTACTATAACTACTACTAATACACATACTGATATTACTTCGAAAAGTAATATAAATCTAAGAAAACAAGGAAAATTGGTCCATGGAACCAAAACTGTTCGTGTTGATCATAATGTACGCCGAAATAATAATAGTGATTCATTGAAATTTAACGAAAATGATGATGATGGTCATCATCACAATGATGGTCATCATCACGATGATGACGTTGAATATGGATCAGATGTAGTTAGAATTATCCGTCAAAGAACCAAGTTAAATTTGTACACTGGTACTAGTAAGTATTTTATTGTTGAGTTTATTGTTATGTATTGTGTAATGATTGATACATTTTTCGTGTACATATATGTGTACTTTAGTATTTAAGTGGCTTAATGTTAATTTCGCTGGGTGCTCACATGCATTCATTCTTTCTTACCCCCCCCCCCCAATTGCCCTGGTACGACCGAGAGTGAGGAGAGTCCGCTCTCCCTCTCGAAATACTCTCACATGGCCACGCGTATACAGCCTCTGACAGGGAATTCCTACTCATTGCCTTCTCGTGGCGGGGGTGTTGTTTACGAAATTGAGAGGACGAAATGCGAATGTCCGGCGCTTTAACCGGGTTGGTGGGTGTGGAGTGTCCACCTAGAGGAGTTGGAAAACCCTGATTCCAAACCAATGGTGCACATGGGCTGGCTCCAGTATCCTGAGGGAACAATTGGCGTATGAACCAGTTGTTGGTGACCGGCTACCATGGGACTGTATCTCCTCACGATGTTCCACTGCCTTGTGGGTTAGACCTTTAGGTCAAAGGCTCCGGGTGTGGCCGCCCCCTAGGAAAACCACCTGCTTCAGTTCAGGCACCTGTGCAGTATCACAGCCCTCACACAAGTCAAATGAGATTTGTGCGGTGCATATGTATCTGGTACCTCACTTCCTCTAAACTTTAATTTAAATGTTACTACTCAACTTTCATTCTACAATTTCGTTTGTTCTTTTTTTAGACCACGTTCCCTTTATTCAGCTTTTCATTTGATTTGCTTTTATATTCCTTTTCTCCATTTATCTTTGATAAGTCTTCTAACCGAACGCTAGATTGGGTTCTTAAGCACTTCTAGTACCCCCCCAGGCTAAATCTACACAGCAACTTGAATACGAGAAAAAAAGGCGCAAAATATGGAAGAAACCGCTTTACTCCAAAGGTTTGTTCCTGTACAGAAAGTTTAGGGTTTCTATGGTATTTTAGATGGCCTTGGAATCCCGGAGAATTCTGGAATGCTACTAAACATAGTAGTAGTATAGTAGTCATCCAATCAGAAACCCAACATGTGACTTTCCACTTTCTAGATATTTCTGGCAAAACTTTTAGTGAATGCTGATTGGGTAAGATTCTTCTCAGTGTTTTCAGAGCCTTTTTTGGATGTTTTTTCAAGAAGTTTTCTGGATCTCCCCAACAATCTGTCAGTCTCCCTCTCTCTCGCTACACTGCTGTGAGATGATACTATCCGGACTTATACACATTCGCGCTAGGTCCTATACTGACTAAAGATTGGGTAATATGGTTATTTTTGGAAGTGTTATGTTCTCTAAGCTGGATGATCTGATCATTTATTTAAGCATCCATTGTCTTTCTAGAAAACATTATCACCGCGACATACTTCACAAAGAAGTGAGCTATTAAAAGTTCTCTACAATCGACAAATATCTTATTCCATTGACCTGAACTCCTAGTTTTAATGTTATTTGTGTGATAAACTATCATTTGATATTGTCTACACACTGATTGACTAAACATTGGTCTAACATCCTCAGGGTCATTTTTAAGAGTCACTAGTGGTTGTCAGCAAAGTATGCAAACCGTTAACAATCCATCTATACGCGGATAAGAAAGGAAGGACAGGACTTTTTGGAAGGTTTTCCATATTCCCAAAATATAATCCTGTTTATGTAGTAACAGCAATGACCCTAAAGACGTAAAATCTAACACCAAAAGCGAGAACATCCATTCAGAATTTAGCAGAGGTCAGGGTGGTAATATAAGTTAGGATTTATTAAAGGACTTGCTTATTCATCAGTACTACAATTTACCAGTAGTAGAGGAAAACTAGGTAATTTTAATAAACGGGTTGTGGGTAGCAGTAGAATCCAAGATACACGTCTCGTCCTACTTGGGACTCTTCATCTGAATGTATCTCCACCCCAGTATTGATGTCCATATTGGAGCTCGAACACTGTCCAAATGACCACTAATTTTTTTCAACGGAATTAAATCATTCCACTGTCAATATCTTTAGTTGAGTTTTAATCCGTATTTAGAGCGTCAGGTGTTTGGTTGAAGTCTCAATGTGAATATCCACACTAAAATATGGCACATATAATCATCTGACGAGTCTTATTTTGGGATGAAACACGCGTGCTAGATCCTAATCAGATCACAATTCAGGTGTGTATATGTTATATCGCGAACTTAGATTTCTTAGTCGGTCGCGTAACACTTGAGCACTCGAACGCCAGAACCCTCCCAAGTCACAAATCAGAAGACAGAAGACAAGTAGAAGGAATGTTATTCCAAACAGTGTCGATTATGGTATAAAATTGTTAGGTATTTATAGTTTTTAATAGAAACGAAATCATCATTATAGTTAGCCAATCCGCACACAGGGACTTATCAGCATTGTCCAATAGGGAAGCTATACGTAGTAATTCTAGAATATTCTTCCAAAAGCTGATTGGATGGAATATGTCGGGCTCCTTCTGAGTTTTCTCAACTTCACCTGTGGACCATCCTCACAGTATATATCTTAAACGTGATTATACTATTTCAATGATAAATACATTTTATTTTCGGGTTACTTTTTTTAGCCTTAGATATACCATCCAATAAATCGACATCGACATCGATTCCAGAAAAATTGGATAGTCAAGGATATCGTATCCCGGATGAAGATCCATATAAATTTGATTTATTAACTGAAGAAGAAGCTGCAATGGTATTGTATAAATCAATTATAGAAATAAGAGGTTTGTCAAATAAAAGTCGCAATTTATAACTAATTTCACTTTTTGTTTTCTCTATTCCTAAAGTGGACACGGAGAGTCCACCTAAGGGAGTTGGAAAACCCTCATTCCAAACCAGTGGTGCACATGGGATGGCTCCAGTATCCTGAAGGAACAAATGGCATATGAACCAATCGTTGGTCACCGGCTGCCATGTGACTGCATCTCCTTACGATGCTCCATTGCCTTATGGATCAGACCTTTAGGTCAAAGGGTCCGGGTGTAGTCCCCTAAGAAAATCACCTGCTTCAGTTTGTGCACCTGTGCAGTATCACAGCCCTCACACAAATCGAATGAGATTTGTGAGACGCATGTTTATCTGGTGCTTTTTGTACCAATATTTATGTGTCTAAATAAATAAATAAATTCCTAAAGTTACTTATGAGTAATAACTGACTGAGCAGCTTTGAGGATGGATTACCGATATTCGAGGAGTCGTTAGAGGCATGAACTTCAATCAAGTTGACTGTTAACAAGATGGAATTTCAATGGTTGCATATTTAGTGCAATTTTGAATCGAAATATCCTGATTAGTGCATTTCAGCCAATCAGCTTTAGTGGATAGATCGATAATATATTAGAAACTTGTGTTAACTATATATCCCGACCGTTGCTGCTACCTTGACGTAGTGGTCGGGCTTGCCTATCGTGATGAACCAATCGAGCTATACTGGCTGGAACAATCGTTCCTCAAGGTCCTACCATGCCAGACAGGTCGGTTGATGAGCGGTAAGACTAAAAGCAGCAAACCCAAGGTCCGAAGGCAAAGTCGTACTGCTGACTGTCCAGAGGTGTGACAGCAGTAAGGTGTTTCCTTCAGACAACCAGCATAACAGCGATTCTGCCTTCTCACAAGGAGAGGTGGGGTTAGAAAAGGTCGACCCTAAAAATGCACACCTCGCCTTATCCCACGGATCTCCTTCTCCGTCGGTAAGGTCCTTTGAAGAACGGAGCTAACACGTCAAAAATCCCCCACAAAAAGGCCGTGCGTGACTCAAGCAGTTGTCCCTTGGGCACTGCGGTCTAGCTCCCAGGTTGTTAAGACCAGCAGTAATCCAACTTCTTTCTCAGGTCCTTCAAGAAATACCCTTCCACGGTGTGGCCAGCCGGGAAGTGATATTAGTCCTCATACCCGTAACTGCACACGAGACCAAGTTGGTCACTTTCAAGTTAACTATATATAAACCCTTTTGTTTATTTTATTCTTTCCGTTTATTTGAGATATTTCTTGTTTCACTCTTATCCCTGTTCTGATTTGGAACTAGCCGAATAAAGTTCAATCCCATTGGGATGACAGACAAGTGAGAACATAACGTCCAATTCGAAACAATTATTGTCGTTGATATAGTCAGTGTATCTATTTATAACCAATTGACCGAAATTATTAATATAGACCATTACATTCCAATTTCTTACTGGTAATGTGCAGTATAGTAGGTAGAAACTTAGGTACTTGAAATCCCCTTAGATATATTAACCAATGTCATTACTGAGCCTCTCTATCTCACTACCTACTTGATTGACTATGACCAAATACATTTGTTTCACTGGAACTCGAAGTCAGCAATATGACATTATCTGCGTTATATGGTTGGGGGTCACCTGTCGGAAACCTTACATGACCTAGGTTACGTGCCAGTTAGCTCCCATTAGTAAGGTGTATCTAGAATCGTTTAGGGGACTAATGTTTCCCTATAGGAGTGGAACCTACAGTACTACTTAGCATTACAGTTTGAGATGTTACCGCCGAACTATTCAGATCTGAACTGATCTCCTGTCTATGCAAGTTTTTTTATAGTTTAAAAATAATCATTCTCACTATTTCAAACATTACTTTTTATTCTTTTTTCTTTTATAAAATCGGAAATAGAAAATGTGATCGCTCTGAATAAACCACGTGGAATAGCATCTCAACGTAAGTCCATTTATCTGTTTATACAAATTTCATAGGTGTTTTTTCTCAGAAAGTAATCATATTTAAACCCAAACTTTGCTAATCTTTCTCTCCGTTGGGATAAGTTAACATCGCTGCAGATGCTGATTGTCTAAGGCAAACATCTTACTCCCATCACACTCCACTACAGTCTTCAGTACGAATTCGACCTTAAACCTTTAGTCTGCCATTTTTAGTCTTACTGTTCTCCAGAAGATGGAGTCCCATGGGAGATGGTGACGGACAATTGGTTCATACACCATTTGTTTCCTCAGGATACTGGAGCCCATGTGCACCATTGGTTTGGAATATGGGTTTTCCAACTCCCCCAGGGTAGACCTTCTGTTTTTTGACGGACCGCAAAGAACAAAACTCCATCAAAACCATCCACTTGAGCTATAAATCTTCTCCACCATCTCAAGATCATCTGTATCCACCAACTCAGTTAAAGCGTCGGACATTCGCTTTTCTTACTCTTGATTCCGTGAAGAACAGTAATGCCATGAGAAGGCAGTGAATAGGACTTTCTTAACAGTGGCTATATACGCGTGGCTATATAAAAGTATTTCGAGAGGAAGAGCTGATTTTCCCCGCCCTCCACCATACCAGAGCATTTGGGGGCAATGGGGGTGTTTTCAGCACAGGGGCTTCGGACCCAGAATCTTCGGTCTCATGCGCGGATACCCAACCTCTGGACCATTAAGCCGTCATTTGCTAAACTAATAATATTTTTATTATATCCAAGTTATATATATACATATATAAATATATTTACTGGATAATATTTATTAATAAAACAAATGATGATTGTCTACTGTTCGAAATAAAGAAGTGAGATAGTCGGTACTGGTGACAAGAAGACACTGAGTTAGCATGGAAATGAGGCTAGTGATGAAATTCTTACGAGAACCCATGCCGTATCATCAATAAGTGTCTCCAAAAAAGTCAATCTTTCTCACCGACCCCAAGAGGGCTGGAAGGGGCACCACGAAGAGTACAACTTCACGTTTATCAAGTCCTTGATTTGGATTTAATCTTTTTGATAGTCAGTTCATTCGGCTAGTAAACAGTTGTTTTTTTAACTGTTGATCCCTGTTTAAGATATATATCATAAACCGCATAGAGTCTGGCATGGGTGCATTGGCTCAAAGTGTATCAGCACAAGATGGAAGTATTAAGACAAATCCCGGACTAGTAGAGACACCAACAGTACGTCCATTAGCAGTAAAAAAACATTAAACAAAAAAATATGATTTAGGATGAATAAATGTGCAGAATGAAATGTATAAGGTAATTTTAAAATCAAAGATCTGAGAAAAGACATGGAGCGAACGAATCTACACTATTATGACCTAATCTGAGTCGTGTCACACAACATCTCAAACCAATGGCTCAATACAACAGTCAATGAATGATTTCGTGGACTAATACTACACTTTAGTTTGACCGCCCTTAGGTCTTTTCCCACATACTCCCTCCCAAGCGAGAATTACATATTAAGGCAAGGTAGACAGTAATTCGAGATAATTAGCATATATCTTGACTACCTCAGTGGATAAAAAACTTGAAACCTCATCAACTATCTTTACCCAGTTCTCTGCTTCTAATTTCAGCATTATTTACCTGCTAGTCTTATTATTATTTGAACACATAAATATTGGTACAAAGAAGCACCAGATACATATGCGCCACACAAATCTCATTTGATTTGTGTGAGGGCTGTGATACTGCACAGGTGCCCAGACTGAAACAGGTGGTTTTCTTAGGCGGCCACACCCGGAGCCTTTGACCTAAAGGTCTGATCCACAAACAAGGCAGTGAAGCATCGTAAGGAGATGCAGTCACATGGTAGCCGGTCACCAACGATTGATTCATACGCCATTTGTTCCTTCAGGATACTGGAGTCAGCCCATGTGCACCATTGGTTTGGAATCAGGGTTTTCCAACTCCTCTAGGTGGACACTCCACACCCACCAACCCGTTTAAAGCGCCGGACTTTCGCTTTTCGTCCTTTCAATTTCGTAAACAACACCGCCACGAGAAGGCAGTGAGTAAGACTTCCCTGACAGAGGCTATATACACGTGGCCATGTGAGAGCATTTGGAGAGGGAGAGCGGACTCTCCCCACTCTCGGCCGTACCAGGGCATTTGGGGGAACCTGTTAGTCTTAGAATACATGAATAATGATTCGAAGGCATACATATATGTATCCATTATGCCATCTCAAAACATTGCTTACTTGTATATATATATATATTTTTTTTTAGCTGGAGCTGATTGTAAACATAATATTGTTGATTTATTACCGCGTATTGAATCATTAATAAGAAAACGAAATCATCATGGAAAAGGTGAAGAAAAATACATTGGTGAATTGTCAACTGTTCATCGATTAGACAAAGATTCCAGTGGAATTATACTAATAGCTAGGTAAGCAAAGTATAGATATATATGTATCCTGAAATGTTAGTCTACTGAAGTTCACTCATTAAACTTTCAACCATGTAGTTAGCGGGTTTGAATCACCACTAAACCACATCGGTCTAGACAAATAGTAGTACTAGTAGTGGTATCATTACCTCTCCATTCATACAGTTTCTTCTTTGTATCATACAATTGATTCGTATTTCCTTCTCTTGTAGCTCTTTCCTTTGCTGTTGCTAGGTCTTCTACGTATTTTCATCTGTTGGCTTCAATGCTCCTCTTAACTCTCTAGTTCGATCCTGTGTATTCGGCGTGTGTCTTGAATTTCTCTACTCTTGTTCGGCTGTCGTTAATTGGTGCTTTCTTGTTCTTTCTTCCTTCCTTGAATTTTGCACAGGGTGTCAATAGTGATCTATTCTTTGTGCTGGTGCTTCTTGGGACCTAGCACTTCCTGTCACGTCTCTATAGTAGTTTCTCATTTGTAAGGATTTTTAGGGGTTGGAACCTATTGTTGTGAGGTATCTTTGTTATGACTGTTCAGTTGTTATGATTGCGTCAGCAATTGTTATGTCTTGTCGTCGCTAGTTATTGTGTCGGAATCGCTTAATACTTATGTTTGTAAAACGAAGAACTACTGCAATTCCCACGATGCGAAGTAAGAACACCAAGACTGGTAAAAATGAAGATTTATTAACTTCCAAACACGACGACGACCCCAGTTGGAAATACACTCATTTATATATTTATTGTATACTCGTTTCGATTATGAATTCGGATGAAATCACATATAGAGCATACTACAAGTTACAACAAATCACATTCTGAGTGTTATGATGAGCATAGTTCATGTTAATTTGAAACAAGAACATCGTATCTTGAACAAACACATCACCATGAGTTGGTGATCTGAGGATATATCAGCTTCTGTCTTTGTTTGTTCATCTTCCATGAACCTTCTGTATTTTTTATTGATGCAGATATGATCGATCTTGTTCTGTGTAATGTAGTCCAGTGAAATCCATGTACTTGTGTGTATACGTTCATGAAGGCAAACGATGTCACCTTTAACCATATTGTTGAAAACACTTAGATTTCCCGGTTTCTCAACATTCTCGTTCCTTTCTCCCATTCCATGTTGTCCCATGATGTCTTCATACTCGGTGTCGTCCATGCTGACCTTGAAATTCAGGTCTCTCATCAGCGTAGTCAGGTCCTTTCCTGAGCATTACTTTACCCTCGACCACAGCTCCTCGTAAAACTGGTTTTTATCGTCTCCACTGCTATTACTGGTGGGCGCATATCACTGAATAAAATTTATTTTTAGCCTCTTCGTTGCTTCAAAGGATGCTTTGATGATTCTGGATCCATGAGATTCCCATCCCTAAAAGTGTTATACGTACTTGTTCGGACAACAGCATCAGTGCGACAACTTCTTTTGTGTGAGAAGCAGTTTCTTCCTCATGACCAGAGTAGCATCTCTCGAAACTATTCTTTTCCGTCCAGCTTGCGTCCAATGGACTTCACTTATTCCGAGAACCGCCAAGTTGTGTCTTTTCATCTCCTAGCTGTTCAACTGGTCCTCCCAGTCTCATACATTGTACGAACGTTCTATCAACCTATATTATTTGTTACCCTGATTATCAGAGAGGGACATCATCGGCTTCGTGACTTCTTGGCTTTCATCATGAGGCGCGTCATAAAACTCTTCTAAGTGAAGACCCTTCATCTTCCAAGTGGAATTGTGAACGGCTAAAGTGATTTTTTCCGGCTAGTTTTTTTTAGCTAGATTCTTTTGTTTAGGCTGAGATTTCTAACCATATACCCAACCTTCCTCATCTATCTAGGCTTGGAACAGACAGTAACCCCAAAGCAGCTTCAGGTGGAGTTGCATTTATGCATATTACACCGATTAATGGTATAGATATTACAATTTAATTGAATATTAGTTGTGAACAGGGTAGCTCAACGGTAACATCTTTGATTATGACATGGGTTCAAATTCCATGAACATCGTTAGTACTCTCATAATTGTATATGTATCTTGCCAACTGACAATTGCCAGTTTGTTTGACATTTATGCCTAGGGCTTCCTGTCAATCATCTACAACCATTTCGTATCAAGCATCTGGATTTAAAATTATAAGTAGGCTAAATAAGCATAACGTTTGTCACTATCATTCAGTGATCAATTAATATAACTGTCTCAGTTTTATAGGAGAACAGCGTTTCGAATTGGTCATTAGTTACAGGTTCATGAAACTGGTTGAACCAGGTTCGAATCCTCTCTCGCGTTTACTTTTCGATCATACCAAGTTGGAACGCCCTCCACTTATCTACTTTGATTCATGCATTTATTTCAAAATCCCTTTACACACCGCTTAAAATAATAGTACATTGATAAACTTTTATTTGACTACTAACTTGTTATGTACAAAAAAGGCAGCATTATAATCACATGTAAACTTGTTTGACCCATATACCGTTGATTCATTGATTTGGTATATAAAGAACCTCTGGGAAGACTTGTTAGTGATTGATGAACTGATCAACGGACACTAGAATTGTTTGTTTCATATGAAAGTTATAATCGGTCTACCCTGTAAACAGCATGTTGTGTTTGTATGGTCAAATGTTTGGGGTCCACGTGATATTTTCCTGTTTTGTTTATTCGAATATTCATAGTTGGAATCATGAGTCAATTGAAGCTAGACCACCAGGGAAAACCTGGAAGAACTGGACAAAGGCCGTTTCGCCCTACTATGGGACTCCTCATCAGTGCGCATCCACGATCCCGCACTCGCAAGATTCGAACCCACCACCACCAGTCTCGAGCCGGAGCCCTTAATCGATAGACCACTGAGCCGGCATCCAACGGTGTTAATGTCTAACTTCAACCAATCCACGATTTTGAGCGACCGTTCATCAATTGTCTTCAGTGAGTTGATATCTCTACAACAGACTTGGTAGAACTCCACTGGCCACTGCTTCCCACTAGAACTCAAGGAAATATTTCTTGAAGTCAGTCACCAGTGAGCATATAATTATAGATCAGAGGGGGTTTTGTGAAGAATTTATTATTTTCATAGTTGAAATCATGAGTCTGGTAGATCCTGGGTTCGAATTTCGCTCGCGAGGCGGGACCATGGGTGCCCACTGCTGAGGAGTCCCATAATAGGACAAAACGGCCATCCAGTGCTTCCAGGTTTTCGATGGCGGTCTAGCTTCAATTGACTCATGATTTTAACTATGAAAATACTAAATTCTCCACAAAACCCCCTCTGATTTATTCGAATTTCTCATACCAAGGTTGTTGTGATTTTTTCTGATAGTCTCTTCAATAAGACCTTCTCATACATCCAGCGTAACTGTACACAAACATATATAACATTTATATGCACTTGGTACGCACACATACCAATAAGAGACTGATCAATTGCAGTCCTAAACATTAATGGGAAGATTCAAACATACATTACTAAGTGAATTTCAACTTCGCCCGATCGTACATGCTATTGGCTATCAGGAATCAGTCGCTAAGTGAATAACGCGATGGCGTTTGAAGCGAAAAGTACTGGATTCAAGTCCCATAGTGAACATCAACTCTGAGATGCAGGTACATCCAGTTGATGATGAGTCCCGAATGGGATGAAACGCTCTTTGTCCTGGATTGCGCTGCCAGCCAGGTTTTTATGAGGTTTTACCATTCGAATAAGAGTAATTATTCAAAGACAGTGATAATCAAACAGACATATCGAAATTTTTTTCTTGAAAAAGGTCAAGTTTTACAAGTGTAGTTCAGAGCTTTGTAGTTAATCTGACTGTTTTATGATCCGAAAAACATTGAAACAATTTTTAATTAGTGTCTTTCATGTATAACAGAAACTATTCCAATGTTTTCACAGTTGAAATCATGAGTCAATTGAAGCTAGACCACCATGGAGAACTTGGAAGCACTGGACGGCTATTTCGTTCTATTATGGGACTCCTCAGCAGTGAGCATCCACGATCCCGCCTCGCGAGCGTGTTTCGAACCCAGGACCTACCAGTCTCGCGCCAGAGCACTAAACCGATAGACCACTGAGCCAGTGTTTACTATATATTATTTATTTATTTAAACACATAAATATTGGTACAAAAGAGCACCAGATAAATATGCGCCTCACAAATCTCATTTGATTTGTATGAGGGCTGTGATATTGCCCAGGTGCCCAGACTGAAACAGGTGGTTTTCTTAGGCGGCCACACCCGGACCCTTTGACCTGAAGGCCTAGTCCACAAGGCAGTGAAGCATCTTATGGAGATGCAGTCCCATAGTAGTCGGTCACCAACGATTGATTCATACGCCTTTTCTTCCCTCAGGATTCAGGAGCCCATGTGGAGCATTGGTCCTCTCAATTTCGTAAACAACACCCGGGGTGCGAGAAGGCAGTGAGTAGGACTTCCTTGGCAGAGGCTATATATTCGCGTGGCCATGTGAGAGTATTTGGAGAGGGAAAACTGACTCTCTTCACTTTCGGCCGTACCAAGGTATTTGGGGGCTTACTATGTATTGATTTATCTCTCTTGTAATACTATCAATAATATTCATAACTATTTGTCATTTACATTATTTTCTATTTATAAGAAATAAAGATTCTGCATTAAAACTTCAAGAAGCATTTTCAAGACGTTGGATTAAAAAAGATTATTTATGTATTACTGTTGGTATACCAAGATCCGATTATGGTTATATTCAATTACCATTAGTTGAACGGAATTTCAATGGAATTCGTAAAGTAAATGAATGGTTTTCTTGTTCTTCTTTTCTATAAATAAATAAATAAATAATCTATTCACAATTTATTCCTGATAAAGTTTCTTTCCAACTACGTCAGTCAGTCAGTCAGAATGTAGAACTTCGTACGTATCAGTTCGAGTTGCCATATCACATTAGCACAGAGATGAAGAGTTGTCGATTTAAATCCCATAGTGGTAGATGTACTTACTTACGCCGCCAACCAGCTTTCTCCAACCCACTCTGTCCTCCACCTTCCTTTCTAGTTCTATCCAATTGTTGTTGATTCTTTTTATATCTGTCTTCATTTCTCGGCACAATGTGTTCTTTGGTCTTCCTCTTCTCCTTTGACCTTCAGGATTCCATGTGAGGGCTTGTCTTGTGACACAATTGGGTGATTTTCTCAAAGTGTGCCCTATCCACTTCCAGCACTTCTTCCTGATTTCTCCCTCCGCTGAAATCTGGTTTGTTGTCTCCCACAGTAACTTGTTGCTGATAGTGTCTGGCCATCGGATCCGAAGTATTTTGCGTAGACAACTGTTAATAAACATCTGTATCTTCTGGATGATGGCTTTCGTAGTTCTCCACGTCTCGGCTTCCTACAGTAGAGCTGTCTTGACATTTGTATTGAAAATTCTGATCTTGGTGTTTCGGTCGACAACTGTTTTGAGTTCCAGATATATTTCAATTGTAAATATGCTGCTCTCGCTTTACCGACCCACACCACATCTGCATCAGATCCAATGTGTTCATCAATGATCCTGCCCAGATATGTAAAGGTTTTCACATCCTCTAAAGCTTCTCCGTCAAGTGTAATTTGATTGGTGCATGTTGTATTGTATCGGAGAGTCTTGCTTTTCCCTTTGTTTATATAGTGGTAGAAGTAGTAAGATTATAAGCATAATGTGAAAGATTAGGATTTGAAGATGTTATTGAAGGAGTATAATCCAATGAAATAAATTTGGAGAGAAAAAAAAGATAGAGACATAAAGAATTCAGAAGATTAGAATTTGGTAGAACACAAAGAGTGGATGCACCTTCGCTTGTTTTTTGCAAATACTAACTTTAAGCATAAGGAAAAACATCTTTTGACATGGTGACCCCCTGAATTCGTCCCAACGCTGGACTCAACTAGATCATATCGCTATCAGCCACCGATAGAGGGGCTCGATAGAAAACTGTCGCTCATTCTGGAGCTCTAGTACGAGCACGTATCTGTCTGCGTCTTACTGGACGTAGGAAAAACACTGCAGCGAAACCTCTTAGGGTTCTACTTAATGATAGGCAAACTAAGAATATATCTCAGGAACAACTAGAAAAAACAGTTAGGCAGTCATGTAAGTTGTATCCACCCCGAGGCAGCGTGGAATGACATCTTACTACGTATCAGGTATCTCTCTGAAATTAGCTGTAAAACTTAAAAAAAATTATTTCATTTTTAAATCTAATTGACGGACATCAAGATACATTTCAAAGATTAGACCAAGATTAGTATTATTACTGAATGTTGCATTGAATTGTGTAAGTAAACATAGACTACCACTTGGTTAGGATGGATTACACAAGCTCATTTTAACTAATAATGATTGTAGTTGTTGGGGATGTCAAATCCCCCGGAACTTACTTGGTAAATGGCTTAATTCTGTAATTTTATTTTGAAAATTTGAATTTCTTTGTTTCCGCACCAAAAGCGCTCTTTTCACCTTCGAGTCGAATTTCCCACTTGTAAAATATCTTAAACGCTATTGGTCCGTTGTATCTTTGAGTGTGTGCTATTTTGTAATCCTGCCCAGGGACAATTTATTGCTGTATATATACGTTTGATTTTTTCCCCTTACGATTGCTGTGCTTCTGGCTGCTACGGAATATATTTTCCCCCGTTTCCAACTTGAACTTCTTACTCTAGTTAGCTGGGTCTGGGACGCATCAGAATAGTAGCTAGCTTATCGGTCTTTGGTCGCAAGTCTTTGTTCCGTTCGTTAACTAGTGAATTCGAAACGCTTCAGATATAGCAGTAGTACATTAGTTGATATATTTATGCCTTTTATTATGTTAATTGTTTGTTTTTGCCCTCTAATCATGTATATAATCGATGGCATCAGAGATTAAAGTCACTAACTTCTAGTCTGAGCCATGTTGGTAGATGCAGACTATCTGGTTGGGGTCCGCGTGACTATCGTAATCAATGGTCGGAGACTGTGTGTGACATGGCTCAGAATCGATCACAATGGTGTAGGTGTATACAATCTTTGTCTTCCCTTAAACCTTGAGATTAAAATTGCTTCATATCTTTCTTCCTTGCTATACTATATCCTTATATACAACCTTTCTTTTCTATATTACCACCACTAACTTAACTACTTCCATGAATTCGGTGTTCATCTTGTTGTGCTAACGAGATATGGCAACTTGGACCGATGCATATATGTGCCTGGTCCTACGTTTTAGCTGACTGACTGACTAACCACTAATACTGTTAGTGAACTAGAACACAAGCTGGGATAATCGAATGTATTTGAATAGTAAATCCACAGAACGTCTTAGTAAAATTTGGGAATCATACAGTAAATACTTCATTTACAAAATGTCAATCAATTGTCTCAGACTTCATTGTTCTTCCATTTTCACACCAATCACTCTCTGTTCACGTTCTCTTTCCTCCGATCTTCATAACCTTCTACCTCCAGGCATTTCACTTTCGACTGATGATATATACTACTTATATCTGTCAACATCAGTGGCACACACCGCTATACTGTTAACCGGGTTTATATTGAGATGAATGTCATTCTTAATCAATATTGTTTAATTAAAAACAAATAAACACTTTCATTGTTATTATAATATGTCATTTTTATTAAGATTATTATCTGTTCTTATCAAGATAACATTAGAAGAGGATCATCAGTTAAGATTGCCGTCAGATATTGTCCAATAGAAGTAATTAAGATGTTTATTTAGTTATGAAGTTGTTCGCCCCCAAATGCCCCGGTACGGCCAAGAGTGGGGAAAGTCAACTCTCCCTTCCGAACGCTCTCACATGGCCACACGTTTACAGCCATTGTCAGGAAAGTCCTACTAACTTCCCTCTTGCGGCATCACTGTTGTTTACGGAATTAAGAGTAAAGAAAGCGAGTGTTTGGTGCTCTAACCGGATTTGGTGGATATTGAGGATCCACCTAGGAGAGTTGGGAAACCCTCATTCCAAACCAATGATGCACGTTGGCCTCAGGATTCTAAAGGGACAAATGACGTACGAACCAATTTTTGGTGACTGGCTACTATGGAACTACGTCTACTGCCTTGTGGATTAGTTCTTCAGGTCAAAGGTTCTGGGGTGTAGCCTCGTAAGAGGACAACCTACTTCGGTTTGGGCACCTGGGCCCTACGAGTTGTAGATTCATTCCGGGACTTCGATAACTCATCTCTTAGTTAGTCACTTATTGGATTATACACTGGAAAAACCTAAATGGATCACATGTCATTCGAAAGATCGTATACCGTCATAAGGCCACATGTTTGGTTAGAAATCCACTCATCCGTGAGTTTGTAGAATTATGGTCTACTTTGTTATTAGTTACTGCCTTAATAATAGACCTAATCCTAAAATTGTAGATTTTTCATGATGTAACTGTCTAACCTATAAAATCTTACGTGGAAGTCACATCATTGTCTGCATCGATTCATCGTATCGTAACAATCTCCTATTTATGATGGAGAACACATTTAGGCTGGAGATAGAACAATATATTTAATGTGAATAAGAGGTATAGCGTAAACAAGATTGATCATGCCTGCAAGGCCTAGTCATGTCATTCGATTAATTTGAATTAATGTAATCCTCCTTTCCCGCCTTTTCCATTATTGGGTTTTTCTCCGCGTTAAATGTTGAATATCTATTTTCCCCGTCGTCTCTTGTTCGGTTATGAGAATTGTGTGCTTAAGACTCAATGCTACTATAAGTTCTTATGAGTAAACAAATTATTAACCCATCCGAAATCACCACCCATTATCTCTCTTCAGTAATCCTGTTTCTTATGTTTATACTTGAGTTATATTCATTATGATCGTAGTTTTGATAGTCTAGCTTCTTGTTCACCTTTAGTCTTCTTGCTAGGCATAGCGTTGTAAAAGGCTTGGATAAATCAGCATGTCAAACATAAAATTAGCGTAGGGAGGTCTCGCGCGCGGACATTTAACCTCTAGACCACTGGGCCGGCCGGCATCCAAATGGTGTGATTGTCTAACTTTAATCAATCTATGACATTCGCCACTGTCCACTATTGTCTTCCGTAAGTTACTATCTCACAACAGATACAGTTGAACTCCACTGGTCACAGCTTTCCGATTCAACCACAGGAAATACCTTTTGATGTCAATCACTAGCGATCACATGATGATTATTATTATCAGAAAGAGAAAACCTGGAAGCACTGGACGATGGTTTCGTCCTATTATGGGACTCATCATGACTCATGAATTCAACTATTAAATTACTAAAATCCCCACAAAACTCCCTTCTGATATTTATTTATTTATTTAAACACATAAATATTGGTACAAGGGAGCACCAGATAAATATGCGCCGCACAAATCTCATTTGATTTTTGTGAGGGCTGTGATACTGCCCAGGTGCCCAGATTGAAGCAGGTGATTTTCTTAGGGGGCCACACCCGGAGCCTTTAACTTGAAGGTTTAATCTACAAGGCAGTGGAGCATTGTGAGGAGATGCAGTCCCATGGTAGCCGGTGACCAACGATTGATTGATACTCCATTTGTTCCTTCAGGATACTGGAGTCAGCCCATGTGCACCATTGGTTTGGAATCAGGGTTTTCCAACTCTCCTAGGTGGACTTTCGGTGTCCACCAACCCGTTTAAAGCGCCGGACATTCGCTTTTCGTCCTCTCAATTTCGTAAACAACACCCCTGCCACTATGAGAATGCAGTGAGTAGGACTTTTGTGGCAGAGGCTATATATTCGCGTGGCCATGTGAGAGCATTTCGAGAGAGAGCGGACTCTCCTCACTCTCGGTCGTACCAGGGCATTTGGGGGCACCCCATTCTGATAATGATGTGTATTAGTTATTTGTTTTTTCTTTTCATTGCCTCTTTTATTATTTTTTTAGATGTGTACTCCTCAACTAAATCGTCGTCTACAAGAATTAACTTGTAAACAAACACAATTAGATATAGATAATGAAGCAAATGAATATGATGTAACCGATGCTTTCACTGTACTTTATGATAAAATGCGTACAAATAATAATCAACCGACAACTTGGTATAATTTAATAGATAAACAAAATAATGCTGCATTAATGCTTTGTTCTACATTGACTGGTTTGTTTTTTGATTTTTATACATTGCTTAATTCTATAAAGGTATTGTGTTTTATATGGTTTACCTTGTCTTCATGATATATGGTTTGTTTAGATCGACAATGTGCAGCAGCCTCTGCATCGATATGCCTCTACATTCATAAAGAAAAAAGCAAGGTTCTCAAATACAACACAGAGAACACCAATCCAATCATACTTGATGGCGAAACTCTGGAAAAGGTGGAAACATTCACGTACCTGGGAAGGATCGTTGATAAACAAGGAGGATCGGATGCAGATGTAAAGACGAGGATTGGCAAAGAAAGGACAACAGTTCTACGATTGAACAACATATGGAACTCAAAATAACTGTCAACTAATTTCAAAGTGAGAATCTTCAATACGAACGTCAAGACAGTCAGTCCTACTGTACGGAGCTGAAATATGGAGAACTACTACATCCATCGTCAAGAAGGTACAAGTATTTATAAATAGTTGTCTTCGTAAAATACTCAACATTCACTGACCGGATACTATCAGCAACAGCGTTTTATGAGAGAGGACAAACCAGCTTCCAGATGAAGAGGAAATTAGGAAAAAACGTTGGAAGTGGATAGAATATATATTAAAGAAATCACCAATGTGCATTACAAGGAAATCCCTAACTTGGAATCCGGAAGGGAAACGGAAAAGAAGGCCAAAGAACACATTACTCCAAGAAATAGAAGTAGATATGAAAGAGATGAATGTAAACTGGAATGAACTGGAAAGGAAGGCTCAAGACAGAGTTGGATGGAGAATGCTGGTGAGCGGCCTATGCTACTCGACGAGGGGTAACAGGCGTAAGTAAGTGAACCCTGTAGACCAATATGTTATCGCGGGTTTGAATCTCATGAGCCGGATCGTGGATGTGTACTATTAAGGAGTTCCATATTAGGATGAAGCAGCGGTCCATTGTTTCCAATTATTCCATAGTGCTCTAGCTTTAATTGACTCAAAAATTCAACTGTTAAATTATGTTTGTATATATTGACTTGACAGTGAAAATGTTGGACTACTACTATTTCGACTTGATCAGTTAAAAAGTAATGGCTATCATTTCGAGAAAAGACAATTTTCCAGTGCATGCTAGTGTTCTAGTTGACCACAGATGTCTTAGAAATATTTCTCACATCTGATGGGATCACCGGGTAAGTAATAGTAAGGTTAGACACAGAGTGTTAGGGAATGATGGTAAATCAGTTGATGAGGTGATGAATCTTCATCGACTGAGATGGTTAGGCCACGTGTTACGTATGCCTGAACACCGATTACCACGACGCGCTATGCTGACTAGTGTAGGGGATGGTCGGAAGAGAGTTAGGGGCTGCCAAACCAAAACGTGACATCAGTGCTTGGAGTCACTAACTTATAGTCTGAGCCATGTTGTTTATTTATTTATTTAAACACATGAATATTGGTACAAGGAAGCACCAGATATATATGCGCCACACAAATCTCATTCAACTTGTGTAAGGGCTGTAATACTGCCTATGTGCCCAAACTGAAGTAGGTGGTTTTCTTAAAGGACCACTCCTGGAGCCTTTGACCTAATGGTCTGATCCACAAACAAGGCATTGGAGCATCGTGTGGAGATGCAGTCCCATGGTAGCCGGTGACCAACGATTGATTGATACTCCATTTGTTCCCTCAAGATACTGGAGCCAGCCCATATGGATCATTGGTTTGTAATTAGGGTTTTCCAACTCCCCTAGGTGGACACTCCACATCCACTAACCTGGCTAAAGCGCTATATGTTCGCTTTTCGTCCTCTCAATTTCGTGAACAACACCCCGCCACTGTGAGAAGGCAGTGAGTAGGACTTCCCTGACAGAGGCTATATACGCGTGGACATGTGAGAGCATTTGGAGAGGGAGAGCCGACTCTTCTCACTCTCGACCGTACCAGGGCATTTGGAGGCTTTTGTTAGTCATTAGGTTTTGAATTTTCATGCAACAATCTAACAACATCCATCCTAAATCTGTTACATTAGGATGGTTTCTTTCTATCATTATGTGTTCTTATTTAAATATCACACTTTCTACACATTGTCTTATCATCTTTCTATTTATTTTTTCTAGGTATAAAACATCAAATTCGAGCTCATTTAGCATTTGGTTTACACACTCCTATACTTGGTGATCATAAATATTCTCATGCAGAATATTTAGCACCACAACGTTTACCAAAATCTTTATTAGAAGTTTTAAATATTAGACAATCTAAAGTTCGTTATATTGGTTTACATTTACATGCTTTAAGTTTACATCTTCATATACCACCATCATCATCCTCATCGTCGTTGTCGTCTTCTACTAATAATGAAGGATTTTTTGATTTTATTCGATCATTTGAATATTCGCATAGTAATAATACTATGGCTAAGAATAAATTTATAAGAAATCCTCTTAAATTTAGTGCTCCATTACCTAATCACTTTCAAAGGAATTTAAAACGTATTGGATTAAAATTACCATATTATTTAAAGTATTTACATGGATAGTTTGTTTCATAGGATTATATATGTTATTACTTAATAGTTTTATATATGTATTTGATTCTTTTGTACATTGTATTATAAACAAACATATACAAGTAAACTTGTGTTTGTCTTTTGGTGCCCACAAATGCCCTAGTACGGCTGAGAGTGAAGAGAGTCCTCTCTCCCTCTCGAAATCTCCTCATATGGCCACGCGTATATAGCCTCTGCCACAGAAGTCCTAGTCGCTGCTTCTGCATGGCATTACCGTTGTTTACGAAAGTGAGAGGACGAAAAGCGAATATCCAGCGCTTTAACCGGGTTGGTGGATGTGGAGTGTCTACCTAGGGTAGTTGGAAAACGTTTATTCCAAACCAATGGTGCACATGGGCTGGATCCAGTATCCTGAAGGAACAAATGGCATATGAATCAGACTTCCAAGATAAGTGAAGTTGTCGACTACTTCGCTCCCTATCCTTAGTTCAGGTGTGAATGCAGGCCAGTCTTGAAGCAACAATTAACATTTAGGTGAGGAGAAACGCATCCCAAACATCCTGGCATTATTACTCAGTTCTAACAGTGCTCTAAAACCTGACGTATAGTCAATATGTGGTTGATAGAGCCACGACCAAGTCTGAAGTCAGCCTGATTTTCTCGTGTTTGCAGTTCACGAGTCTTATTATTGAGGCAAGTATTTTAGATGTTATCTTAGTCATACTAATCCCTCCCTGGTTATCGCATGATGGTTTTGACCCCTTCTTATATTTTGGGACAATAAGTGATTGTGCCCAGTCGAATGTGATTACGTTCAACTCCCAGATTTTAGCCAGAAAGTATACCACAGTACTGTAGTGCAGACTTGACTGTTCATGTTAGAAATTGTTATTTATGAGCGTTACAAACAATGAGGAACACAACGTGCTTAAAACCCCAAAAATGGTCAAGGTTCGTGATGATCCCCTGATTATCATGATCCTTAAGGGCGCTCTGACCTTCGTCTCAGTTTACAGAACGAAATCGACAGAACGCTATCGAAAAATTTAAAAACGAAGCTCAAACGTCTCAAATTGAACCACTATCGGTCACAAGACTTGCCTCAGGCAAGAACAACTAACACTTAGATCATTCGAAACTTCTTCGCTTAACGCTTCCTAGAAGTGCTGACGTACTGGCCAGCCACTTGATGAAAATGCAATGTGATGTAAGTGTTTATGTATCACGGACGAGTCTCTCGAGGCGATTTTTCTCGGGAAAATTATCATTGCACAAGACATCCAAGGAAACGGGGACACAATTACTGTAGTCTACGATACCCAAGATTGGAAGCTGAAGAATATATTGCTTCATCAAGTGCTTTGATTAGCTAGGATTCTAGACCCCGGAAAATAATGATAACTTTCCGTTCTCCTTAAATGGTGGCTGTCACTCTTAAGGCATTTTGTGCCAACATAAGCCGTTTATCAACTCTAATCTTCATGTATCTGGACCGGCCATAAAAATAATTTAGCGACATGTAATGAATGGGGTAAGCATTCAATACAGTTAGGGGTCATAAGCAAAAGATTGACAAGGTCAAAATGTGATATAAAGAGAATGAATAAATCTGTCTGTCCGGAAGTTAGAAGAACCCAGATGAGCTTGACACTGTAATGTGTTTACGATGTCAAATGGCTCGAAACAGTTGGATACAGGTAGTGAAATTTTATTTCCTGGGTTATTCATCATCAATCCCATCACATTATCACATCATACACGATACCGACTATCACATATACAATAAAACAAACACTCACAATCACAGTAATTCATCATCATCATCAAAAACAACAAAAACATTAACACAACCACCAAGTCACACTCTCCACATTATCACTCCGTCCTGTGTTACTTTGACAATTCTTCTAATTATTCATTCACAACACTGACCAGTCACAGTCCTTTGCCTAGTCCCACTCACAGACAACAAAATTGTATCGAGTGTTGATATTGATGAATAAGTTTTGTGTGACCGGGCGGTCTAAAGCGCTGCATCGGGCACCTCCTTCGAGCGGCGTCCGTTCGAATCTCACCACTGACATACTTATTCAAAACCACTAACATCACACTATCACATACATACTACCACAAACACACAGTCACAGCCAAACATCATCACAGTCATCAACAGGAAGTACTACTGCAGTGAACAGAACACGACTGGGGACAATCCAATGTATTTAAGCACAAAATTACTGACTATCTCACTAAATTCTGATAACCATACAACAAACAGTAAATTTGCAAAATAACAACCAATGGTCTCAATCTTCACTGTTTCTTCTGTAAATATCAGTTCATCTTCTCTAAATCCATTGTTCATGCATTTTCCTACGAATTGCACTTCATTTCAGTTCTTTCATTATCGATCTTCTGCCAAAATACATTTTATGACTGACCCTCACCAGATACTACTTATATAGATATAAGTAGACCACACTACTACTACTAGTAGTACTAATTATATCTATATAAATTGTATTTATGGCGAGGCAGGAATAGAATGTCTGGCAGCAGCAGCAGAAATTCGTGAATTTCCAGGAGCAAACAACACAAACAGAAAGCCACTGCTATTGAAATGAAGAAACAGTGAATTGTGAGACGATTGATTGACAATTGCAAAAGAACAATCACGTTTAATTGATATTTTGCAAACCAAGTATTTACTATTTTTCTCTCACAATTTACTAACACATTCTGCAATTTTTACTTCAAATACATTAGCTTGTCCACAGTCGTGTTGTTGTTCTACAACTACAACTACAGCTACAACTACAACTACAGCTACAACTACAACTACAGCTACAACTACAACTACAACTACAACTTTCGTGCCTATAGGTAACCCTCGTGCTATTGATAGAAGAAACCAGAGAAGTAGTGAATAGGTCTTTATTTCGATCTTCGCGCAGTCACAGTGGAGCGTGGGATTATCTGTTCAGACAAACAAAGGCTCTCAACATTCCATATAAGATAGTAGGGAATATAACGCTTACAAAAGGTAAGGAAGTGAATGAATACTTGAACAATACTGTTTTAGCATATGCTTGGTTGTTTGGGGTCAACTCTTAACCAACCAACCTGAGCTGTTACATTAGCTTCCCCCTAGAATCGACTTCCGTAGGAACGTCGGTTCGATTAACCTATCTATCGATAACACCTTCGTTCTATTTCTCATCCCAAGGCGAAATTATCAACTCGCTCACTATTTGACTTACAATCAGTTACGACTAACGCTTTCAATGATAGTCCATGGATGTCTCTTCATTTACCAGCTTGTCATCTTTGTAGCATGTGATCTTTTCTACAACTATCGCTGACGGTTTGCTGCGTGCTTTCAAGAGAAAGTGTGAGAATGTGGAATAAGAATATCTGAGGAAGTGCCGCGAGCGGGCTACCCAACACCATGTTGGTGAGGTACGATTTTTCCATGCTCAGACCGGCTATCAGGTGTTTACTCACCTGCCTCTTGAGTCGCCCTCAAGTAAAAAGTAAAGAAGAGTCTACTTCAAAGGTAATGGTGAAAATCAAGCAAACCTGAAGAACTGCTCCACTGCCTGCATAAAATAATAAGATACAAAATGGAAATACATAAATGCAATTGATAATTGTTCCGTTCATGTAAGTGCTTGGCCTCCAGAACGGATTGGTATTCTGGAAGGAAATAAACATAGTGTAGATATCTTGTGTACGAAGAACCATGAAAACAGCAACAAAACAAAACAAAAAACTCTTTTGTAATGCGTATATGTAAAAGGGTGAACTTGCTAGAAGTTGGACTCTTTAACAAAATCGATCAAGTGCATGACCTTGAGCCGGTGATGACCGCTTTTTACAACTAGGTGCGTAACCAAGGGTGCATCAGAGTAATCCACAAAACGGAAACGAATATACGGTTAAGAAGCAAAAAATTGTGTTGAGTATGCGGATCAAGTACAGTTGTGTCAAATACTCTTTTTACGTTATTATTAAACCGAGAAAAAAAGTATATATATAAGCTATTGACATAACATGTCTTTTTTATAACGCTAGTGTTAGGTTCCAGGGTTTTGTATGGGCCACTTAATAATAATTGGTTTAACGTTAACAT
>NC_031502.1:25955134-25981950 GCF_000237925.1 Schistosoma mansoni | reverse complement strand
TATATATATATATATATATATATATATATAATTGGTTGACATCAATAATTCACTTCAACTTGTCATAACAAACTAACTATTCATTTATATTGGCCGAATTAATGGGACGTTTTACTCAGCAGTGAATTTCGTTACGTGTAAAGTGTATTGTGCATGTTTATAAGCTGCATTTTACTAAAATAACATCTCATTCTAAAGTATGCAATATCCCATCTTTCTAAATGGAAATTTTTCGACTACTATCTGTTTAATATATTCAGTCTTTTTTTATGTTAATTCATCTACCACCAATTTCTTTGCTGTCATGTTTCGATATGCACTTTCTCACTTTTAATCTCATACGCTAATTTTTTTTAAATCGTTGTTCTTGTCTTCTGAATATTAGGGAATTCAGCTTGTTTGGGTTGGCGTGAATACTGTGAGCAGGATTACAAGTGGATTACATATAGACAAGTAAACCGATTCACATTGTTATTATCCTTAATCCTTATCGGCATAGCTTTTGTTGGCAGTATCGGTTTAATTTTATATCTTGTTTAAAACACGCGGTAGCTTACACTTTCTCAGTCACTCACCCACTTCTCAATCTGAAGTCGAGTGAACATGCCACACATTAACCAGTGAGTGTTAAAACGAAGTAAGTATGAAGCATAGATCCTCATTACTTTAGGGTTATGTATGGATGTTCCTAATTATTGAACTGAAAATCCTTGGTAGCATATGCATGATAATTAATATCCATATACGGATACGCACAAAGTCTGAGTAATCCAATTTATTGATGTAAAGCGCAACCCAAATATCTGTATCCACCGATGGCTATTTGACTTCAGCAGTTTTTCACTTCATCCCAAAGATCTACATATCATTGCGAAGTTGGAGTCAAGCACGTAACAATATATTATTAGCTGCTTTCCTTGCAAACACTCACGTAGGTTTCGACTAAGTCAAAATCAAGGAACTAAGGAAGACTATAATACGAATACTGGTATTCATTGAAGTGAATTCGACATCGTTTAACTGAATTTTAGTTCACTGTTGAAGGAGGAAAAAGATGGTAATCGTGTAAAGTAACGTACTTATAGTTGGACTGAACGCATCCATAGTTACTTTCAGTCCATATACCTACCTTCATAAAATAGGAATCATGAATTTGAAGTTTGAAAGTGATTTGAACACGTGGTCATCAGTCCGTTCCATGTTAGTCGGAAAAATGATAATATCTAGAGATATTTTTTTCTTACAGTAGATTTCTCGTGCATAACATATCATAACAAAAAGACATGATTTTTCGTGACCACTTTCCATTTTTTCGAGTAATAACTATGACTGTCAGCTGAAAACGTAAGTTAAGCTTTTCTCAGCCACTTTCAGATACTTGTACCAGTTTTACTTAAATAGTAAATGCTAACCCAGTAATAATATCAAGTTATTTTCAAAATATTGTTATTCCGTATTATGCATCATCTATGTGGTCACTGTTAGCTTTAGAATATATTGGTGTTTGAAAAATTCCCATATTGTGATTTAGAACATAAATAAGCGAACAATGTTGTTTTCGATTAGATCCTCATCAGGCTTTACTCTAATATACAGTTATATTTATATGCATACACGAAATTATTAAACCAATTAAGGCAGACAACTGAACCAAAGAGTTAGTGAACACCTCCCTTCGTGGTTAGGAAAAGGTATTGTCAAGGCAATACGGAGCTCGGTTCTTTCACACTTGATCGATAGCGGTTATATAATTGACAGAAATAAGTCATTTAAAGTTATTTATCGTATTCCTGCTAGTTTTCCATATGGGGTTCGATCTCGTCTCTTACACATAGCAGAAGCTATAGGAATTCGAGCCAACAATCCAAGCCTTTTTGTTCATAAGAAATTTGTAACACCCTTATCTCTCCCTTGGCTTTAATAAATGATTTCATTTTTCATACTCTTTCTTTGTTTATTTTTCTTCACCCCCTCCTACCAACTTTTTTCTCAAATAAATGTTTCACGGTCCAAGTATCTGAACATTTCTTATTGCGTAATCTTATAATTTTTATGAATGTTATTTCAGTGTATATATTTTTCTAATCATTGACCTATTTCCCATTATGTAATATTGATTCAAGCCTTTATTATTCTTATCACAACTAGTACACCTGTCGTCTTATTACCAATTTGTACTTTTTACTCATTATGTTTAGTTATGTAATCTATTCCATTGTTATCATTGACTCATAAATTGCCTTGATGGGTTTAATAATTTCGTATATGCATATAAATATTACTGTATATTAGAGTAAGGTCTAATGAGGATCTACTCGAAAACAATATTGTTCGTTTATTTATATTAGTGTTTATCAATAAAGAGTATAGGTTTTTATTGATATGAGATTTACTTTAATGAGGTTTCATCTTTACTATAATTTCTATTTCTTACATAGGTGAATGATAAAATCGGGGTTATACGATCCGCTCTCCATGCATTGAAAGACAGAGGTTCATATGAAAATTTCTTTGTTGGTATTTCATCAAAAAATTCACCACAGGTAAGTCACTTATATGTCTACTTCTCATATCGCGGAATAATAACTGACTCTTCATCTACTCAGAGTTTATTCACTGAGTAACTCATTTTTTTCCTTAAGATGACAGGTCTGTGTATTTACTCAGTTTCGAAGATAGTTCACAACACAGTTTGGTATTAGCTAAGACAATTGGAAACCAAGGAGCATTATTTAGGCGTCTCGTCTTATTATGAAATCTTTTACTAATGCGTACTCACGACCTCTCCAGAGGTGAAACGTGGAGCAGTTATTACAGAAGAAAATACTGCGAGTTAATCAAGGTTAAAAACGTAAACCATTGGATGCCAACTTACTGGTTCAATGGTAACAACGCCTGAAGATTCTTGATTTGTTTCTTTGCAAAGTTGCAGCTGTACACTTCCAATGTGTTCTGTGCAACGACGAAACACCTCTCAAGCACTTACTGATTTTCAATGGTTGTTTGGCTAAGATAAATTTACAATGAAAACCTACTTTCTCTCTTATAGGGTAGGTTTGATATAGGCTGTTACATACGTTTAAAAACTGTCTCAGTACTTATGTGAAAACACTAAATGAAATTCCCTCAGGGAAGAAACCTAGATATCCGTTGAACTAAACTGCCCAGCTAGTTTTAGAGAGTTATATCACCTTCTACACATGACAAAAACCTAAAGAAGTTAAAAAAGAAACCAAATCTATGCCAAACAACAGCTTGAGTTTTTAATCGTCACAACCATGGTCTAATGGTGGATTAGAGATATTGCACTAATCAGGCGGATAATTTCATAACTTTTCATTTAACGATAATATCACAGCCAATCACCTTGGTTTACCAATGACATCATTCATTAATGCGACGGAAGCACTAGTGAATATTTTGAAAACAAAATGTCTTTGAACAACACATTGATAATGTTGGTACCGTTTTCTTCCCAGCCACCTCATGTTTGGAATTTACTTTCAAATATTTAAGTCACCAGATAAATTTTTTCCTTGTATCTACCGACATCTCACATTTTAAATATATTTGGTTACATATTTCTCAAACGTAAAAAGTTTCGTGTTGCTTCACTTGCTTCCGGTAAACTAAACCACGATTTCAGGTACCAGGTTTACTGCTGCATTACGACCGCCTAACGTGGTTACTCGTTAATTATTAGTCAAGCTTCACCTGAAATCCTGATGAAAAACTCCTATCATTTTTATGCTGGTGTGGGTTGTACTGAATACCGTAACGAGATCGAGTAGCTGCTGAGTACTTCTGTAGTGGTGGGCTCTTGGAACTGAATAAATACCCTTAAAAAGTTACGAATATCAAACATCTTATATTTCTCTTAATGAGTAATTGTATTTAAATGAATGGATTAACCTTGATTACTTATTGAAGAAGTAACATGCTCTCAACAATTGGCAATCAGAATCATCACCTGTTTTTCTCTACACCATTTAGTGGTAAAGACTGATCCTCATCTACAGTAACATATTGAAGTAAATAATATTAGAATAAAAACAAATAAATATCACTAAAAAAAACGACTGCCCTTTAAGGCGACATCAGTCCTGACTGTCGTTAAAGAAATATCCTAAGTTCAAGACAAACACATTTTTTCGTATAAGCACCTGAACTAAGCATTCAGTGTGTCATCGCTGAGCATTCTAATCCACTCATCATTTAACTTTTACATAATAGTCACCATTTTTACTGTGAAGAACCTAAATATTTGAATTACACATCTCCGATATCAAATGTATTTTCTTAGAATATCTCTATTTAAATTAAAGTTTTTACACAATAATTTATTCCATGCACTTACCATTCTTAATTCTTTGTTATTTATACGTTTCATTATCTGAATTTTTATACTGCTTATTAATGTGACATTTTAAAGCACTAAACATTCTTATGCGAGCCAATTGATTTTAGTAATTGTAGAAAATTTTGATCATAAATGTGAATTTATGTTCAAATATTATTATTAGGGGATTCACGTGTTTTATTTTTCAGATGCAACCAATTTTAATTTTGCAATACCTCATGTAGAATTAACATTTGGAAAGGTATAGAAAGTGATTGGTTTTCTCCTGTTCTCAGCTAAAGTGTGCTTTTGTTTTTTAGTAAATTAGCTATTTTCTTCCAGGCAAATTAATCATAATTTGATAAAAACATTATTCTACTGTTGATAGGTCTTTTAAAGTGACATAATTAACTAACAAAAATGAAGCACAGCTGATTTACTTTACAATCAATATAACTCTGCTTTTTCTATTATTAGTTGACAGTGGCGACAGTTTGAAAGAAGCATGTGACTGTAATTCGCAGTGTTCTCTAAATGGATACTTCACTGCAGTTATTTCTAGTTAACAGCTTAAAGACTTGAATATTTCATTACTTAGCTAACCTGGTGTGCATATCCCACAATGATATGAACGTAAAACTAAAAGTAAATCCGTGTTTAGACGTTATGATTAGACTACGGGTTTTCGTCACTGTATAGTAATGAAAGCTAATATTATGCACTAATTTACTCAGTTGCCTTGAATGTCAGCTTTTTAGGTAGGTATGTGTTAGGAGTGAGAAGCACAAAGACACAAATCTAAGTTTGAAGCCTCCTTCATCTCGTTTTCAGGATCAACCTTTAACTCTGATTCCGCATTCTTGCGCTTCATTTAATTCTGAATAACCTCTATTTTGAATTATCCCCACTGAGACTAGGCTATAACTTATCATTCGGTTGCCTCCAAATAACCCGGTACGACCAAAGGTAGAGAGAGCCTGCTCTCCCTCTCGAAACGCTCACACATGGCCTCGCATACAGCCACCTCCAGGAAGGTCCTTCTCACGGTGGGGATGTTGTTTACGAAATTGAGAGGACAAAAGGTCAGTATCCGGTGCCTTAACCGGGTTGATGGGTACCGAGAGTCTATTGGTGCACATGGGCCCCAGGGTTCTGAGAGGACAAATGGCGTATGAATCTTGTCGATGACTGGCTACCATGAGACTGCATCTTTCAACAATGCTCCACTGTCCAGTGGATTAGACTTTTAGGTCAAGGGCTTTGGGTGTGCCCCCCCTGAGAAAACTACCTGCTTCGGTTTGGGTACCCGGGCAGTATCTTAGCCCACACACAAATCAATGATTACTGCGGCTGGAAAAATTTCCATTGCTTCAACGCTCATTCAGACAAATCGTATTCTCAATCATCTGATAACATTCGTTTTTATTTCTTTTATACTACGTCACTTATGTAATCACATTTATTCTCACTTTACGTAGTTTATTTTTCAACTTACAGCAGCTCGCCTATGATGGAAACCTTGTCCCCTATAAACGATCTGAAGTCGCTGATAGGTCGAAGTTTGAATGCTGCCACCGACTACGAATACTGACCCAGTCTTTCTGAAACCAGTTATACCATTCAAACTGGCCTTCTTCAACGTTCGCACACTAATGCAGATCGAACAACAGATAGGGTTGGCTATGTCTTTGAAAAGTCCCAACATCGATGTCTGTTGTCTATCTGAGATCTGTATTCAAGACTCTGGTGAAATACTACAAATTCGCTCTCCATTTGTCACTTCGGGAAGCTTGTTTTATGTGAGTTTATCCGGGGACACTGGCATCTCCGTCTGGTCTTGCTGGCGTTGGTGTCTCACTAAGCGCTAGAACTGAGGCAGCACCGATCTATCCCCAATAACAGTCGTTTATGTGCTGTTAGATTAGAAAGGTCCTTCAAAGTGAGAAGAAATCGGTGTGATAAACGATGTCTTTCGTCACCTCTGCCTACACTCTGACAGATTGCAGCCCGGATGCTATTGAGGATGAGTTTTACCACCAGTTATGTTTTTCTGCAGAAAGTTCGTTCGACAGATATTGTAGCACTTGAATACTCAGATCGGGCGTCTAGGCACAGAAGAAAGTCGTTTAGGTGGCCGATGGGGACTTGCTGGTCGCAGGTCAGATAACGGTACTGCAACTGCCAGCATACTACAACTTGTTACTGGCTAGCACTAACCAACGGTACGGCCATCGCCTATATGCTACCTGGCGTCCTCCCTCTGCATCTTAAACCAGAACTTAGACTGGTCACATCGCGATCAGCTACCGCTAGCGTGGTTGTGTGCAAGACTCCTTTTGGAGTACCTATCTGGACTCTGATCATGACCTTGTTTTTGCTAATCCTACCTCACGTTTCAGTGGTCAACAAATTCATCGTCTTAAACAGACCAACGTCAGTAAATTGGTTACAGCTCCTGTTGCAACTAAATATCAAACCGAGCTAGGTTCAAGGCTAGCTACCAGCCCACCGAAAAGTACAAATGAGTATTGGTTGCAATTGCTTGACGCTATGAAAATGGCGAGTAAAGTCTCTCGCAGCTTTTGCAAAACGTCCCGTTTATAAACACTTGGTTTCTTCTGGCTCCTTACAACTGATGGAAGCCCGTCGGTCTACTCCAGGTGACCGTGAGTTTGACCACAAACGAAGGCTGTTACGAAATGAAATCGTGCAAAGCTTGCGTAAGGAACGAGGAGCATGGTGGTTAGAGAGGACTAACGAGTTGGGAGTAGCAGCTGCATCTAGTAACTGCCGGAAGCTCTTTCAACACGTCCGGCAACAAGAAGCCTGGAGTGAGTAAAACAATGCCAATCGCCAACGTCCATCGATGTCTGCCGCCCCGGCAACATCGATGCGACTGGCCTACCCTCATCCAAATTCGGCAGCGCGCGGCGCGACAACCTGGTAAGCTCTACGACCAGCACCAGTTGGCCACCATCGATCGGCAACTTCGCCATTTGGAACCTCTGCAGTTCTTGTTCCCTATCCACTGGGCTGTCGAACTCCACGATCAACCGTTCTGTGACTGCCTCCCGTGTCGTCCCACCGCTAGCATCGTCCAAGCTGTCATATATAGCCTTCTCCCTGCCCCTAAGCAGTGTCCCCAGCACCACCACCGCCTTGGCTCCTTCACCCCCACCAGCTCGGCTACAGCTTCAAACTCCTTCAGGAAGCTCAACAAATTTCCGTCTTCAAATTCCTTCGGCCATGGGATCTTCATCCTTAGTGAAGGCAACGACACAAAATGGAGCGAATGAGAACACAGATGAGGACAACCGATCGTCTATTTAGCAAATATTACAAAGTTGCTTGATAAAATAGAAAAACCATACTCTAATAATTCATTTTCAAAATGTTCATTAACCGTTCCAGGCTTCATTGTTCCTGCATTTCCACACCAATGGCTTTCTGTTTCTGTTCTTCCCTCCTCGATCTTCTGCTGCCAGATATTCTATTCCTGACTCACGATATATACTACTTATGTCGATATAAGTAGCCCACACCACAATGGTTGTGTGGATCTGTCACCTGAAAAACAACTCCTTGACCTTGAGTGTGTGGATGATATTGTCTTACTGTGCGATGATATCCAAACCATGCAGTCTGCACTTAATCAGTTGACAGTTAGTGCCCGTTGGTATGGTCAGTCAGTCAGTCAGCTACAACGTAGGACCAGGCACATATATGCATCGGTTCAAGTTGCCATACCTCGTTAGCACAACAAGATCAACACCGGATTCATAGAAGTAATTAATCTAGTGGTGGTAGTATATAAAGAAAGGTTGTATATAAGGATATAGTACAGGAAGAAAGACAGATATGAAGCAATTTTAATCTCAAGGTTTAAGGGAAGATAAAGAGTAAATACACCTACGCCATTGTGATCGATTCTGAGCCATGTCACCTAGAGTCTCCAACCATTGGTTACGACAGTCACGCGGACCCCAACCAGGTAGTCTGCATCTGCCAACATGGCTGAGGCTAGAAGTTAGTCACTTCAAACACTGATGCCATGTTTTGGTTTGGCCGCCCCTAACTCTCTTTCAACCATCCCCAATACTAGTCATCATAGCGCGTCGTGGTAATCGGTGTTCAGGCATACGTAACACATGGCCCAACCATCTCAGTCGATGAAGATTCATCACCTCATCAACTGATTTACCATCGTTCCCTAATACCCTGTGTCGAACCTCACTATTACTTACCCGGTGATCCCAGCAGATGCGAGCAATATTTCTAAGACATCTGTGGTCAAATACTAGTAACCTACGAGTATCTTCTACTCTTAATGGCCATGTTTCACAGCCGTAAAGTAGAACAGAGCGAACTGATGCGCAGTATACTCGTCCCTTAATTGATAGACGGATATCTCGTCTTCGCCATAGGTGACGTAAGTTGGCGAAAGCCAAACGAGCTTTTTGAATCCGTGCTGAGATTTCGTCAGACTCCAACCCATTAGGGCTGATCAGACTTCCAAGATAAGTGAAGTTATCGACGCGTTCGACTACTTCACTCCCTATCCTTAGTTCGGGTGTTGACGCAGGCCAGTCCTGGAGTAACAATTTACATTTGGATGGGGAGAAACGCATCCCAAACATCCTGGCATTATTACTGAGTTCCAACAGAAGACTCTGCATTTTGTCAGTGTCTTCACCAAACAGGACTATGTCATCTGCGTATTCTAAGTCGCTTAGTGGTCCCCCTGGTAGGAGATCAATTCCTGAAAATTCAGTCGACGAGAGTGTTATTTCCAGCAACAGGTCTATAATGAAGTTAAACAAAAATGGGGATAGTGGACAGCATTGACGGACACCACTTGAGGTTGTAAAATCATATGACAGTTCGCCATAAGCTCTCACTCGACTGATAGTGTTCGAGTAAAGAGCCTTCACAAGGTTTATGTACTTCTGAGGTACACCTTTCAATGACAGACACTGCCACAGAACCTCTCGGTCTACAGAGTCAAATGCTGCTTTCAAGTCAAGAAAAACTATCATTGTCGGACGCCGATAAACGTGTCTGTGCTCTAAAACTTGACGAATGGTGAATATGTGGTCGATACAGTCACGACCAGGTCTGAAGCCAGCCTGATTTTCTCGTGTTTGCAGTTCACGAGTCTTAGTTAGGCGCGTTGGTATGGTATGTGGTTTACACCTTCTAAGTGTAAAGTACTTTAACAGGACTGGCTGCACTCTGTGTTTGGTTATCGTTGTTTCCGAAGGGTTGCTGATATCCAGTGGCAACACCATGTTAGTAATACAGAGGTTCGACATCGTGTGTTTGGGTACGGCAACGATAATTCAATTAGTGTCACTACTCTGAAACAGTGACTTCGGTGGCCAGGACATGTCCTCCGGATGTCATTCCAGAGAATTCCATGTCGTGTATTATTTGCCAACTCTGGGACTGGCTTGAAAAAGCGGAGAGGTGGTCATTGTATGACATGGTATCGTAGTTTGAAAGAAAGCTGTATGGGACTGGCTTCTGTTGGACCTTCACAATTCTTTGATTGAGGTCCTAGAGATGGTGCAACACTGACTTGAGACGTTATGAGACATGGATCAGAATAAAAGCCAGTGACGGTCCTTCTCTAACTTTCTTTATAAAAGTGAACGTAACTTCTTCAACTGAAAGAACTCGTTTTGGTTTTATTTTCGTTAACTGAAATGTTTCTCTCATTATTATTTTTTTTATTTTCATTATTATATTTATTATTATTAACAGCATTATTATCATTTGTTTTAACAAATAAGAAGTGATTATATCATAAATAAAAACACGCTCACCAGTTCGTTTGCTGCATATATATATATATATATATATATATATATATATATATATATATGCTTATTTATTTGAGATGGGACAGTTCATAAACCAGTTACGTATAAAGTAATATAGTGTGAAGTTGTACGAATTAGAACGAAATTAAGAAGAAATTAGTAGGAACACTTTAGTAAATCACAGTAGCGTGGAATAAACATTGCTAGACATTTACTGAGTCTAACTGGATTATACTATTCCGACCGTGAATAGTTTGTAGCACTAATCACAGTTATCAATCATGTGTTCGGTTAGCTACCGTTCAAAATATTATAAACGCTCAGTTCTAAAACTCGCTATGGAGCTTGTATTCCGGTTCATCCACTCTCTAATTGCTAGATTAAGTCATATTTATTATTTTCGTAAGCACTAAGCTGATATCTTCAGTGCAGAATGCAGCTGAAAATCTCGTTAATCTGGACATCACGTTCTTGAATTTATATTGCTCCTTGAAGTAGATGTAGACTGAGGAAGCTCAATGGTGGTCATGCCAAGAATGTCACTAATTCATAATGTGGCTAACCGTTCACATAAGTTTGCTATGGATGTATAATGTTTCAAGGAGCCATTGTTTCCAAAACTTTATTGATGAGGCTTTTATTCAGGTAACATGTTTTTGTGTCTGTCGAAGTATAGTTATTGAACTACTTTGATCGCGCCACTTTTATTGTTGTCTACACTTTTTATGATTCTTTTACGGAGTCCACTTTCACTATACTTTGAAACATTAAGACTTAGATTGATCCATTCACATCACCAACTGTTCATTATTTTCTCAATGTTCGTTGCTGAACAATAATCGTCTGTGTATTATTATGCAAGTTGTAAATTTTTTAAAAGATATATTCAATGTACAAACACTAGATACAAATGTATTGTTTTCTTTTCTGTCTGCTTGTTAGTGGATAATGGTCGAATTGGCTTGTACATTCTCTGGTTATACTATTGTACCATTGTATGATACTTTAGGCGAGGAAGCTATTTTAACTATACTTAAACAAAGTAAGAATGAAGGTTTTCTATCAGTTTTTTTGTCAATCGAGTTCAATCGTTTTTCAGTACGGTAACTCACCTTAAAGCTTAGTTTTAGGTTCATTTCAGTCATTAATATTGATAATTGTATCTATGACTAAGGAATGCTAGATGACATAAATTGAAGTATTTTTAAACGTTATTCGATAATTAACAGTAACATCATTTAAGATATATTTACTGATACAAATGTTAAGCACTCATATAATGTTTGTTCTTTGAATTATTTGATTTAGGCTGAACAATATTTATTAATATCCAGTTACTCCTGCATGTTTGATGAGTACCATTCGAACAAAGAACTATGAAGGGTTGAAATGAATTCCGTCTTTCTTAATAAATACAAATCTGAACAGTAGATCCCATCTCTAGAATAAATAAATAGTTCTTGGTTTCATCACTGCCGCAAAAATCCTTGTCAACGAAAATAGCTGCTATCCTTTTTTCAGCTCAAGTCCAATACACTTCATCAAGTGATGTATTCAAACCTATGGATTGAGAGCTGAAATCAGGTCTCAGATTATCGAATTAATAACTTATTTTACCACGGTTAGGTGGTTTACCGATAGTGTACTAGTTGTAAACGAAATATAAAAGTACTGATGATTAAATAACTAATCAAACATGTGAGGATAATTGACGGCATTAGAAATCAACATTTTAGGACGTTCACTGATACAGCTTTAATTCACCCAGCCACTGTTTCTAAACAACTTATGCTAACATTGGACCAATCAAAACATGTCATCTAATCGTTTTTCTGTTATCTTTTGAACTAGTTAACAATGAATATAAGGAGTTTTGATTTTTAAGGCTATATCGAGGCAATACGCACAGTATGCACATATGCCAATTAGAGACTGACCAGTTGCAGTCCTAACACATCGGTGGGAAGATTCAAACCAAACAATACTAATTGAATACATATATATATATAGTACTGCAGAGTCACGACCGTATTTGTTGTTGGTTTGTGTCCAGTCATTGCAAATCGGTTTCTATTCCTGCATTATTCTTCACTGTCGTATTAGCACGTTTTAGTGAAATGGATCGGAAGTTCTTTTGGGCATTACCAGTAAATATTTGATTAGTTAGGATGCTTCAAACAATTATTTCGTCCTTCTGTCCATCGGGATTTGCGATTACATCATCTGTGTTTGCCACGTGATCATCCGTTCATTTTGTCCAGATGGTCTCTAAGTATCAAAATTGTCGTAACATTTCTTGTTATCTCTAAAAGCTGGTTTATAACTCATGATATTTATTTATTTATTTATTTAAACACATATATATTGGTACAAAAGGGCACCAGGTACACATGCGCCACACTATTTGTGTGTGTGGGCTGCGATACTGCCCGGGTGCCCAAACCGAAGCAGGTGGTTTTCTTAGGGGGCCACACCCCGAGCCTTTGACCAAAAGGTCTGATCCACAAGGCAGTGGAGCATCGTGAGGAGATGCAGTCCCATGGTAGCCGTTGACCAATGACAGGTTCGTCCGCCATTCGTTCCACCAGGATACTGGAGCCCATGTGCACCATTGGTTTGGAATCAGGGTTTTCCAACTCCCCTAGGTGTACCCTCCGTGTCCACCAACCCGGCTAAAGCGCCGGACATTCGCTTTTCGTCCTCTCACTTTCGTAAACAACACCCCCGCCACGAGAAGGCAGTGAGTAGGACTTCCCTGGCAGAGGCTATATATTCGCTGGCCATGTGAGAGCATTTCGAGAGGGAGAGTAGACTCTCCCCACTCTCGGCCGTACCAGGGCATTTGGGGGCTAACTCATGATATAAAAATACCGAAAGAGTTTTATAAAGTTATGCGCTATTACCATCCAATCTACTGTTTAGATAATAGATACTCATACAAATTTCCACATTTTATGTTCAAAAATATTAAACTAGTAACTGTAAAATCTAAAAGAATTGACCATATGTCCCGGATTCCACTCTCTAAAATATGCGCAAATAGACATTAACGTACATGTATTTAACACTTCTCTTGAACTAGTCCACTAAGCTATGCGATAATTATTTAAAATTACTTTAATATTCATTTTACAGAAGATTATGCTTTTCCGTTGAGTGAAGTTAAAATATTTCTGCTCACATTTATCCGAGTTTGTTGTTTCATATAATATTTACGGCCTTTGATGATAGAAGAGATTGAGCTCCCGGTGGCATATTAAAATAACCACTACGTAAAAGAAAAACAAATAAAATGCCATTTGAAATATCTTTATGTAAGGTTTTTTGCTGTTGTTTCGAAAAAATACTTGAAGCTGCTTCACTGATGACAACATTGAAGGAGGTTTTTCGATTGGTCAACAACGGAGGCTACCTGACTACAATTATATTATTATAAACACTAATTTTTAACTATGATTCTTTCATAAAGTTCATGAACAACAGTAGAAACGTTTATCTTATTTAATCTCTGCAAAAATCTACATAGCTGAAAATTTATCAGATGACAGCAATATAATTCATTTAGATTACAAGCACCTCTGGTAGAGTTATACATAAGAGTATATCGATCATATTAAATAAGCTCAGTGTTTATAATGGCCTATAATTAGAGGGGTTTTATCCCGTAAAAATCAATGTCATCCATAAAAGCCACAAATACTGTAGTTAAGAAAAGTTAAATGAAAAGGTAGCTTCCTAGAGAACAAACTATAGTACTTTTCTAGGGTACTAAAATAGTCTCGAACATAAAACTATTTTCCATTCATACCATATACATTAAAATCGAGACACCATTATCACCCAGTAATCACTCGTACGATTCAACAAACACTTTAGAAGTTTTCTCTTTTTTATTTCATTTAAACCATTCCTATAAAAAGTGAGGTAATTCTTTTTTTCATTTCATTTTATAAATTCATTAGACGTTTTAAAATTCTCAATTACTGATAGACATATATCACTCTTATCAGAATGGGAGTTTGTGTGGATTGTAGTAATTTTAATAGTTGAATTCAAGAGTTGATTTAAGCTAGACCACCACTGCACGGCCGTCCAGTGCTTCCAGGTTATCAATGGTGGTCTAGCTTAGATCGACTCATGAATTCAACTATATATCGCTCTTTCATTTTTCAGTTCTCAATCAACGTAGTTATGATACATGTGGCGAAAACCAGTGGATTAAAGATACAGGTTTTTCTCCACAAATGAATGAACAAACTATTCACTTGAATCTTGTTTCAGTGATTATGAATTTTGATATCCATGTTTTTGGTAATATGTTAACTTATTACTCTTAGTTTATTCGTTCTAATCTTTATTTTCTATCTAGCTAAGCTCCCAATAATGTTTTGTGACTCAATTGAAGTGGCACAACATATTACTACATTCGCGCCCAACACATTACAACACATTATCTTATTTCCTAACTCGTCTACAAATGCAAAGCCTGCTTCTGTTTCATCAGTTAACAGTTTGGTGAAAATTTACGACTATGAAGAATTCTTAGTGAGTTTCATTTTTATATATGTTTTAAACATCTTAGTAACATCTGATAAGTTGGTCCGGTTGTTAAAAGGCAGAATAAAACTAAGTCACCCTTCATTGAACTTTACATAATTAGTATTAATAATGTCGGGTTGCTTTGTTCTAGTCCCGAGTTTTTTCCTATAACCAGTTTTTTATCCTTATCTGCGTATTGTTTTTGATGTGTTTATGCTATAAGCAGTAGACGAACGAATGTTAACCAGGGACGGACAGCCTTTTTAACAATTGTTTATCCGAGTTTAACTATGAAAATTATGGTACTTTATATAATCTTAGTTCTTCTGTTCATCAATCTGATCGGGAGATGTTTTTTGCTGTTCGTAATTGAACTGTTATGACAATGAATTTATCACTAGAATTACCCTGAAACCTAATTGCTCATAATCCAATATTTGCTAAATACTACAAAATGACAGAAAGCCATATTTATTTAGACTTAACTTAAAACTTAACTGATCGAGTATCAAACAAATCGTGGTTTACTATTAAAAAAACTAGTATTTCCATTTATTGATTGAAGTTTGTTGTTCAAGTTTGTGTCAATAGGCCGTCTTGCATTTCGGTTTCAAACTTTCGAGCTCATATCAACAAGTTGTATCTGGAGGCTTGAGTAAAGTGATTCTCACTATTAGACTGAAATTTAAGAACCACTAATAATCAAATTCTAACTTACTAAAACGCTTTATTACAAGCATTTTTTCGAGGCTGATAATAGAATAGGTATGCAATAGGTTTTACAGTTTCTAGTGACTATTTTTCAGTTATGATAATTATGACCTTGTCAAGAAAATAAGTTGGTGTTTATTATTGGTCATTTATCAATCCTCTTTATATTCGCATATCTTTCCGGTTGGTGCATAGACTACAAATCACAAATAACGACAAGGTTAATTAAAACTAACTAATCTATAAACTATCCATCATCTTATCATCATCAATTTTATTAGTATCATAGTTTTTGTAGTTTAATGCATTCATACTTTCTGCTTACTATTACTGGTCACTGTTTTCTAATAATGTACGACCTCTCTCCTAGATACTTTATTTATTTTTTGCTTGCCTATCTTTTCTTTGAGAAAAACAATCGAGAACAAATTAATACTCGTCTACTCGTACAGTGTTACGTTGACTTGAGAATTAAAACACTCAGCTTTCAACCACCGGTTTCAAACTTCTTCCACCTTCATCTCTCTGAGTAGCTGGGTGATATCACTAGGCCTCATATAAACCATATGATCCAAAGCCTAATGAGTAAATCTTGGTAAATGAGTTACATTATTGTTTACAGGACACCTATATTTTGTAATCTTTAACATCATTCCCAACTAATTGAGAGCCTTATAACGTTAAAAATATTTAAACCTTTTTGTATCATCACAACTCATAACTTGGTAACTAAATAACAAAAGGTTGTATCGATAGTGAAAAGCGGACGATTGTGATTCAATCATGCCAGTTGTTTTGTTTCCAGTACATAAATAGAACAAGTTAAACCACGCAACAAAACATTAAGGAAAAGCATGACTTCGCTCCATTTATTTACAAGCTTCTCTTCTACCTATTTCAATAATATTGACTAGCTAGGTTAAAGAGCAAGCATAACCCTTTTAAACTAGGTTTTTAAGACACCAAGATCCATAGGTAAACGGGATTTCATGTAACAGTTCTGTAATGTGTCTAGTTTTTTTAAGCAGCTACTTATTGGTTAAAGCAATAGACTTATATTTTCTGTTTATTTATATCTGAGAAACCGAATATATTCACTAGTTTTCACAAGAATAGGATATAAGCACCTGTACTTGACTAGTGAGTTGCACTAAATTAAATTAATACGGTTTATCATTCTACTAACATCAATAGTCATTGATGTAACTAGACGATAGGGAAGCACAGAATGATTTAATTGGCACAAGACGTATTTTAATAATTCCTTTTATTGTCAGCTTAACACTAGTATGTCTTGTCAGCTTAAAACTTTGAGTTTAACATTATATTCTCTTTAGTAATATCAAATAAAAGAAATGGACGTTATTTACTTTCAAAGTTACTCCTGTTATTATC
Organism: Schistosoma mansoni; assembly: GCF_000237925.1. Taxonomy (NCBI): domain Eukaryota; kingdom Metazoa; phylum Platyhelminthes; class Trematoda; order Strigeidida; family Schistosomatidae; genus Schistosoma; species Schistosoma mansoni. The sequence goes on along the minus strand of NC_031502.1, from coordinate 25,965,144 downwards.
ACATTGTGTTCAATAGAACAGAATGTACTGCCTTATTTATTCTACACTGTTTGAAATTTTCGAATGCCACTTTTTCCATCAATCAATTCATTGAAAACAATATACATATGTGAGGGTACAGAGATACTCCTGCTCTTTGATCTCAACTTTCATATTAACTTAAAGGCGAGAAAAACTTTTAAGACATTACTTGTAATGTTAATTTTCAAAACAGTTCCATGTTTCTTCTTATTTATTCATAAACACGACACTTTTTTCAATATCTTCACTCTGCAAAGTATTTTTTTTGGATACCTACACTTGATCAAAAAAATGGTAAATCCATTCGAATACGTGAAGTTTTTTAAAAATTGTGCCCAATACCATGAAAAAACTTTGAAAGGCAAAAATTATTGTATAGTCTTACTGCTCTTTCAATCCATCTTTAAAAGTTAAATTGATTTCAATAGAGTGAGTCATTGTCAGATTTTATTATCATTGTTTAAAAAAAGTAGGCGAGGCTGGGCAACTGAAAGAGAAGAGAATTTTATCAGTTCCCTTGTTTTTTGTTCTCTTCTTTTGACTACCAAGCTCCGTTTACCTTTTGACCTTTTCTTATATACCATCGTCACACTACGTATTGGATTCTACCCTAGTTTATTTTCACTTCACAATGTTTTCTGTGAACCAGTAGAAGAGATACGTGAAACAGTGTTACCTATTTCAAACTATATTACATTCACAAAAATGAATAAACAGTTCATCTGTACCTAGACAACGAAATTTCTTCATCGTAAACAAATTATCGAAGCATTGTGTTAATAAAACAGGTCGAACAAAGGAAAGAGTAAGCGTAGTGTAGCAAAAAATATCTCTTTTGGAGCATTTCCTATACAGGCTTTACAATAAAGATTATTAGACGTTATTAATGTGATCCTTTTTAAAATCACTAACTGACAACAACTACATAAACTAACCTTGGAGTAAAGCGTTTTTTCCATATATCATGCCTTTTCTCTCGTGTTCAAGATGCTGTGTAGATTTAGCTTAGGGGTTACTAGAAGAGCTTAGGAAACCGAATCAAGCGTTCAATTGGATTTATCAACAAGATATACTCAAAGTAGAAGAAACTGCTATGGGAAGCAACTGGAAGGGAACCAAAGAAGCAATAACCTAAATATGCTAGGACGTGCCATGCCCCAACAAGCACCAGCATGAAGAACGAATTTCCGCTAATACCTTGAGCAAGATTCAAAAAAGAATGAAAAATGCAGTGATCAACAACAGCCGAGTAAGAGCAGAGAAAGCCAAGGCACAGACCGAATACACAAAAGCAAACAAACCACTGACAACGACTATTAGAGCTGATAGGTGGAAAAGTGCTACAATAGCAGGAACTCGGATATAACGAAGAAACTACCAAGAAAAAATAGTAAACCAGAAAGGCCAGTCGAGGACAAAGAAGACAAGCCAGTTACTGAGATACAAGAACAGAGGAACAGATGGGTAGAACACATCTGAAGAGCTCTTGAATAAACCAGCTCCACTGAACCTACCGTACATCGTGGCAGCACACACAGACCCACACCAACAATCAAACGGTTGTGGACAGAATAAAAGAAGCTTTCGCTTAACGGGCTTCCGTGTCTAGTAGCATTGGATCACCAATACCTTCAGCAGGAACCTAGGTATATTATCGATAAAAGAGGAACAAGAAATTGGTAAAATCATAGTAAGATACTATCCTTAGTGCTTAATAATATGTCAAGTTTTCTCTTAAAGGACTCCTGAGTAGTCGCTTGGACTAGCTCAGCCGGTAGCGAATTCCAGCATTTGACTACTCTTAAGGAGTAGAAGTTGTGTCTACAGTCCGTTCTGCTCTGTTATGTCTCCAGTTGCTGGGTGTTACCCCTTAGGTTTGTTTCGGAGTTAAAGTTAAGTAGGTGTTTAAGGGGATGTCCAGTAGTGTTAACGATACTGTAAGTCATCAGAAGGTCACCTCTAAGACGCCTATACTCTAATGGGTAAAGGTTAGGTGATTGGAGGCTCTCTTCATAAGATTTGAATTTGAGTCCCCGAACTGATTTCGTGACTCGAAAGAATCAGCATGGTCATCAGACAAACCAGGAGTGGAAAAGCAGCTGTACCTGACAATATACCAGCCGAAGCACTAAAGTCAGACACAGAAGTAAGTGAAAAAATGCTCCATGTTCTATTCAGGAAGATTTGGGAGGAAGAACAAATGCCGACGAACTGGGGAGAAGGATACCTCATCAAGATACGAAAGCAGATCTGAGCAAATGTGAGAACTACAGAGGCATAACACTACTGTCAGTACTAGGAAAGGTTTTTAACAGAGTGTTGTTGAACCGGATAAAAAACTCAGTAGACGTCTAGCCTCGAGATAAACAAGCTGGATTCCGTAAGGATCGGTCGCACATAGACCAAATCGCAACACTATGGATCATTATTGAACAATCAATTAAATGGAACTCGTCACCACATATCAACTTCATTGACTATGAGAAAATATTTGACAGTGTGGATAGGAGAACATTATGGAAACTCGTTCGACACTATGGAGTACCTGAGAAGATCGTCAACATCGTTCGGAATTCATACGACGGACTACAGTGCAAAGTGGTGCATGGAGAACAGCTGACAGACGCATTCTATGTGAGGACCGGAGTCAGATAAGGCTGCCTACTCTTTCTCCTGGTGGTTGACTGGATTATGAAAGCCTCGACATCTGGGGGTGAAGCACGGAATACAATGGACAAGTTGGATGCAACTAGACTTGGACTTGGTAGATGACCTAGCTCTTCTATCCCATACACATCAACAAATGCAGGTCAAGACTAACAGTGTGCCAGTAGGCCTCAACACACACAAGGGAAAAAGCATCATCCTCAAATTCAACACAGAGAACATTAACCTGATCATACTCGATGGAGAAACTCTGGAAGAGGTGAACAGTTTTACATGCCTGAACAGCATCATCGATGAACGTGAAGGATCTGATGCAGACGTAAAGGCGAGGATTGGCAAAGAAAGGATCGCATTCCTACAATTGAAGAACATATGGGACTCAAAACAATTCCCAAATAATTTCAAAGTGAGAATCTTCAATACGAATGTCAAGATAGTTCTACTGCTTCTCCACGAGGGGTAACAGGAGTATGTAAGTGCCCATATGCTGACAAGCGTTTATCTTGTAATGGATTATCTTCCAAATATTTTTTAAGGCTTCGTATATCAACTACCCTGATAGCCACTATTAGATAAATTTTAGAAAGCAATATGAAGCTTCGACCTGAATTGATTACTGAATAGCGCAGATCACTAAGCCACAAGCACACGAACGAAATCGAGCATAAATGCTAATGAGAGTAAGCGAGCGAATACAGATGCAAATTAAAAGTCATCTCATATTGGATCATTCGATTTTATTTGTTTTTGTGAACATTTAGGTGTCCATCTCAACCACACAGCTTGCTGAAGCTGATTGGCTTATCTGGACACATTGTTGACACGGCACAACTATTGGGTCTCAATAGCTGTCTTTGTCTTGATGTTGACTTTTTTTATTTTACATCCAGTGATCGCGGAGCACTTATGAATCAAATAGCAATGATCATGTGCGTTATGTTTTCTTTTGTTATTCTTCACGATAGTCGAGACTCCAGGGTCTTTTGTTTGCCTATATTCTCCTTTTTCCTGCTCAAATTCATTTATTTTATGTGGATTTCATGTTTGTATGTGTTTTATCATTCATCCTTATATTTTGTTTTATTTTGGATAGTCTTCTATTGGACGTGCATATATATGCCTGTTTTTACGATTTCTGTTCCTTTATTTCCATGATCATTTTTGCAGTTACGACACATTTCTTTATCGGGAGTAAATAGTCGATTTCAGTTTCTATTTAAAAGTTCGATTAATAGCTCTCGTTTTCCAAATATGGTGGGTTTATAAGTATTATCGCTTCTAAATTCACTTGGTGTTTTGTACTTGTATCTTCCCATTGTTATTTAGGACTGGGATTGATCAGTCTCTTGTTTGCATATGTGGATCCTATGCGGACTGCCTCGGCATTCAGTCAGTCAGCGACAACGTAGGACCAGGCACATATATGCATCGGTCCAAGTTGCCATACCTTGTTAGCACAACAAGATGAACACCGGATTCATAGAAGTAATTAATTTAGTGGTGGTAGTATATAAAGAAAGGTTGTATATAAGGATATAGTATAGGAAGGAAAAAAAAGTTATGAAGCAATTTTAATCTCAAGGTTTGAGGGAAGATAAAGAGTGTATACACCTACGCCATTGTGATCGATTGCCTCGACATTGCCTGAAGTCAAAAGCTTTATAAACAACACCAAGTGAATTTATACTTCACCCCATTGCATAATCAGGTGGCTATCAGGACTCAGTAGCTAAGTCGAAAACGCGATAGCGTTTGGAGCGAACGGTACTGGGTTCGAGTCCCAGATTGAAAATCAACTGTGAGATGCAGGTACATCTAGCTGACGAATCCCGAATAGGACGAAATGCGCGTCCTGGATTCCACTGCTAGCCACTATCCTTTTATTATCACTTCTGTTTAGGTTTACTTTATATAGGCTGTTCAAGCGGTTATTAGTTAGTTGTTCGCCAAGTGCTTGTAGTTGCCTGATCCAACCTCTTCTTATGGGCTTTTCGCACTAGAAGTTTGCATTCTATCATTCTGTCAATCAGTTTGCACATAATGTCGTTCTATTTCTGTTTGGCTATTTGCCATGACTTCAGTCGGTTTTGTCAGATTTTTTCAGTTTGGTAATTTAATGTTCTCTTTTAACTCATCTACTGTTATTTTTTGTTTTTATTATTAATTTCTAAAGTCACCCATCTCGCAGTATTTAACACTGTTTCTAATTTCATTGAGTCTTTTTCTGGATCATACATCAGGGCAGGTATCACTGTTGTATCAATTAATTTTGCCTTTGCTTTTATGTTGATATTACTTGATCTTAGAATTGGTTTTATTCTAGTTATTGCATTTCGTACCTTCGTTATATTGTCTCGGGTAGCTTCATCAGGAGGGCACCTTGACTTACAATGAACCGCACGTACTGAAACGATTGCACTTTTTCAACTGTTACAGCATTTATTTTAACTTTGTCTTGGTCTCTTGTTTATAAACATTGCTTTTGTTTCCTTACTAGATATTTTCATGACAATCGTTTCAAGATACTTTTGCGAGTATTCAATTAACGCTTTCGTTGTGTCTTCTGCTGTTTTTGTGACTATATATAAATCACATCAAGTGTTCAGACAATTTATGTGAATATCATCTGTATGGTGAACTCTATCCTTGTCACATGTACAGTTTAGTCGAATTTTGTTTAAAATAAAGTTTTATATGTATCGTCCAAAGTGGTTGGATGGAATAGTCTCACTCTGTTCATTGGTAGACTTTTTTGCTCTTTACTCAAAAATAATTGTTTTCTGTAAAATTCAAGCACTTTCATTTATCAGTTAAATCTTATTGAAATTTCACTGCAGGTTAATTGCTAACCGTGAGTTTACTCACAAGTGACTGACATTTTTGAAAGTTTCTTATATAAGATTCTTTTTAATTTTAATTTTAGGAGTTCAATACTGGAGAGCTCATTTGCACTGAAGTGAGTTTTTTTCCTACTAAGTATATGCTGATTCATTTCTTGTGGTATACTCCTTTCCTGTGTATTTTTCTGCATTGAGATTCATCTGAACATAATTTTAAAATTGTCCACCAATAACAGCTTATTTGATTCCATAGCTTTAAAGGTCTCACATTCATGGTGCTTTCTGTTTCAGGAATGATTGTCGAATGACATTTATTGATAGGCATCATTATGTTTATACTTTCTGTGTTGTCGCAAGTAATTTTAAGATATATTAATGTCTTTATTTAGAGCATGATTATTTTTCCTAAACATTTGTACTTTCCTATTAAAAATTACTGTATTGGTTACTCAAAATGGCCGTATGTTTACCTCAATGGGAACGTAGATTCTTGAGTGGCACAAAAGGATCTACGGGTTGACTAATAGCTAGCTTAAATTGTAAAGTTACGTCGTGTACAGAAAAAATCAACTAATGTTTTTAAGTCCATGCCAAAAAAGAATAACTAACGATATCGTTGCAGTTATTTTTTGACTACTGACATAACAATACAGTTCACAATCTAATAGTATCACGGAAATTTTTTGTTCTGTTATCATTATACACCTTTCTTTATATACTACCACCACTAGATTAATTACTTCTATGAATCCGGTGTTCATCTTGTTGTGCTAACAAGGTATGGCAACTTGGACCGATGCATATATGTGCCTGGTCCTACGTTGTCGCTGACTGACTGACTGATTATACACTTATACTCATGTAGGGCAATTCACCATTCTATAGTCACTTTTTTGCAAAAATTCATGCAAATTAATTACAATATTGATATGTTATGTCAAACTAATCACCATTAACATCAATATATGGGCACCTTTTTCCCATCTTATAAAAGCTGTTGTTTATTTCTGGGTTTTAGACTCCAAAACCAGAGAGTTTATTTATGGTTTGTTATACAAGCGGAAGCACAGGTAAGTTTAATGACGCTTTTGCTCAAAACGTTCTCAATCATTACTTTATTTGATTATTTATTTCGAAACTAACTGATTAATTATGGGTTACTTGTTTATTAGTTGCAAATTCACTAGTGCTACACAATTTGGGTAGTTGAAATTCCTTGGGTCGAAAAGTTCCATCTATCTCGAAGTACTGAAGGGATTTTTATACGGCTAAGAAATCTCAAAAATAATTTTATTACTCTAAGGTTATTCTTGTGTTTTATCACTGAAAATTCGATTAATTTTGCAGTACAAAAGAAGTCAAATAATTCAAATCGGTTATGTACTCGGTTTTGAGACACTATTTGTGTAAAGGTGAATAGCACTAACCAGCTCCCACCATTTATGAATTTCATGCAGTCTGGAAATACCCGGAAATTTTCTTGTAGTTGATGTTTTCAAGTGCTTATTATTAGTGATATTAGCCTTGCATCTGCACTGAAAACACATTTGATCTTCAGTGTTTTGCCAATTCCAAATGATCAGTTTCTTTTGTAAACTCACATTTATGATCAGGACGCTGTTATTTTAGTATTCAACTTATCAACTTAGGAGGTGCGATACATAAACGAAATTTCAAGGTATTCAATGTACCAATTACTTACATGTAAAGTGACTATTAGAAATCATGAAAAGCTGTTCTTTCTCACAATAAGTTACATATTCACAAAACTACCGCTTGACAAAAATGACATTGGTTACTACTCAGTGACTAATCAGTGTAAATAAGAGGTCTGAATAAATGAGTGCTAATGTCTCTAACTGGGAACTGGGTGACATGTTTTCCAATCACACGAAAAGCATCGGTTTCCTCAAGCTTTGAAGTACACCTTTCTAATGAGTATGAGTTAGCAGAAAACCTGGGTCAGTATTTTCCTTCTGGCAAACCTCCTAATGATCTTTGATCCCTTATCCAATTAAATAGTAATTAGAAAAATTCTAATTTCTTTGATATACAAAATCTGTCACGCCAAATGCAAACAACAATAAAATTATATAAGAACTCTCGTCTAAATTAGAGCGAATAGTTTCACAGTATTTGAGCGCCGAGTTGATGTAAGACATTAAATAGGAATAATATATATTTGTAAAATCTCAGCGAATGAATTTTAATTAAACCCAACGTTTCGCCTGGCAATCTGGTCCAAGCTTTTTCAAGGAATTATAATCAAACATCAAAATTATCGAATATAAATAGGTACATGGTTCACTGAGTTCATTATACACTGAGTCAAGACTCCAGACGATTCACCACGATCACAAAAAGCAGCTATTACAGCTACTAGAGTATTTCTTAGAGAACGTATTCATAAATCCACTAAAAATTTGGAATCTCTACGTTCACGTATCGCAAACATTGATAATGTTTTATCATTAATTATACCACCAGAAATAAAAACAAATGTTGTTGAATTTTTTAAACATAAAGAAAACTTTTATGATCAAATTACAAAAAAACGTCAAATAAGAAAATTCGAACAAATGTTTAAACATCTATCAAATTCCAATAATGACACGATTAGAAACAATTCCAAAAACTAGATATAAACAAAATTGTTGTGAATCTATCTGACAAACATTTAAATCAACACGAACTATCATTGCTTAAAAAAGGCCTCAATTTCAATTTGAGCAAAACACAACTTATGGCTTCTGAAATTATTCCGGTTATTGAACCTGCCTTAAACAATGTTCCGACTGATCAAGCGAATTCAGTGAGGTTTAAAATCTCAAATGCGTTATTGAAACAAAAACCAAATAAACCTAATCTATGTAAAGAAGAAATGTATGCTCTAAAACAGCTACGTAAAGACAGAAAAATTGTTATTATGAGAGCTGACAAGGGAAACACCACTGTTGTTATGAATAATTCTGATTATGAGAAAAAAGTCAATGAACATCTCCAATCTGGACCTTATGAAAAAATCAAGATTAACAAATGTAGAGCAACTTTGAATAAGTTGAAAGCCGAAACAGCCAAAATGCTACAGGCTTTAAAACCGACACTAGGAACATCTCTATGGTTTTCTCTATATCCGAAAAGCAACAAACCATGCAGATTTTATGGATTACCAAAAATACATAAAACAGATGTCCCAATAAGACCTGTTGTTGATTATACCAATTCACCAACCTACAATCTTTCTAGATACCTAGCTAAGATTCTAAAACCATATGAAAGCCTAATCAAACACGGAATAAAAAATTCGAATGATTTTAAAGATGTTATCTCTAATATTCATATAGAAGAAGATGAAATAATGGCAAGTTTTGATGTTTGCTCATTATTCACTAATGTTCCAATTGAGAAAACATTAGATATTATATATAATCTATTAGATTCTGACATTGATCTTAAACAGCGCTGTCCTCTAGTTACCACGGATATTATTAAAGCGTTAGATCTATGTTTACATTCAACTATATTCAGTACAGACAGACAGAAGGTGTAGCTATGGGATCACCGGTTTCCCCAATTGTTGCTAACCTCTTCATGCATTCATTGGAAACTAGTGCCATCTCAATGTGTTCTCAGGCACCAAAAGTATGGTTAAGATATGTAGATGACACTTTTGTCATTATAAAACGAGACCATTTGGACGAACTGTTTAAACTTGTCAACAACTTTGATGGAAAAATCAAATTCACCAAAGAGTTAGAATCTCTTGAACACAAATTTACCTTTCCTAGACTGTTTAGTTGAAAGGAAAGATAATGATAGCTTAAAAATTAGTATATTCCGAAAGCCGACAATTTCAGGAAAATATCTAGATTTTAAATCGGCACATCCACCCTCGACCAAAGTGACAGTGGTCAAAAATATGATTACAAGAGCTCAGAAACTTGTCACTGAACCAAACGATATAAAAAAGGAAATAAATTTAATTACATCTACCCTAATGATGAACAATTATCCGAAAGATTTTATTAAAAGAATAATTAGGAATGAAAGAAAAGTAACAGAAGATACAGTCTTTACTGTCGTGGGTTACTCATTTTGATATTTTATAAGGTACATTGATCGTAGAATTACGCGGAATAACACTTCCCACATAAAGTTGTAAATAATACTAGTGAGACTCGTATTGTCAACATGAGGGCTGACGCGCTTTATGTAGGTTGCGTTGCGACGTGCAACTGATGGTCTAAAATAAATCCACATAAAGTTGAGAGCTTCTAGGGACTGCAACCTTATATCCTTCTGGAACACCTGAGGTATTAGTGACTGCTCAGGACGAAATCACCCATTTCATAGGTATTTTCTGTGGCATATGACGAGAGGACTGAAAGGGAGAACAGAAAAGAAAGGACGAAAAGAAGAGTAGACAATGCCCATGGCAACTGAAGTTGAGTCATTTGTGGTGGAATAGCTAGAATATGACTA